>NW_025941222.1:14578-77700 GCF_000764305.2 Hyalella azteca | reverse complement strand
GTTTATCAAGTCACGCCCTTGGTGAGGTCAATAGCGAAGCTATAAAAGCTCTGTCTCAAGCGATTAACTTCAGTCTTGGGCCGAGAACAGTCGTGTGTACGCCCTTACTCCTGTCCGTATTTATCAGGGCAGTAAGCCTAAATTAATGTCAGAGTAGAAGATACACTCTAGACTTATCCATACTTCAACTGGACGCCAAAGACATCAGTGTAAAAGCTCCAACTTATAATCTGATTATCCTAAACTGTAAACTGATATATTCTCACTAAGTATAAGTATCTAATCTGTACTTAACTCGTGCCTCATTTATCCTCATTTAAGTCAAGGCACCAGAACCTGCCTCAGGTATCAGGAATCAACCCTTTGGATGCATCCAAAAAATCATGAAAATTCATAAAACAACCCATTTGAGAGTATTTGAGTAATCACTTAGAGGCAACCGACAAACCATTTGCATAGAACAAACAAACTTTTGCTATCAACAAATTGCGTCCCACAAAGCAATAAATTGCACATGACTAACTATTAACATGCTCAAAAAAAAAACAGCCGATTAGTCGAAGAAACTCAATAATCCTACAAACCAGCAAAATTCTCCGTTAACCCAAAAAAATTTACAATGTACCATCCAAGTGGATGTAACAATCCATTTAAATGCACCTACCGAACTATAAAACCATTGAAATGCATAGGACTTCCTACATAGGCAGTTTAAGAACTCTCTGAATCCTCTGAAAAATAAGTATTCAACACACCTTCAACTAAACATTTCAATATTTTCAACAAACTTACTCAATGACTTGAAGGGAGTCATTGAGTATATTGTATACATTGAAGTATTGAACACATTGAAGTATGCAAGTATCCCCACGGTTTATACAATGTCCCAGAAGGATTACTAGAATAATTTGAAATAAGAACCAACACCAGGGGCCAGGGCTATAAACTAAAATAATATGCGTTTAAAAATTACTTTTTAAAGATAACACTTCTGAAGAATCCGGTGTTTTGGATGTTACAATGTCCAATGAATTTCTTATTTTATTTTCATATATTAAAAAAAGTTATATATCGAAATTTTTTTAAGATATAAAAATGTTGTAAATTTTCAAAAGTATTTATTCTGTCAACTGATTCATGCATTGTCTCTGAATTTATGCAATTGTGCAAAATTTCAGATCGATTGGACAGGTTGAAGTTTGTTAAATATCGATTATAAGATTTGTAGCAGACAGACAAGAAGTGAAGTAAGAGAGAAGTGTTGTAATAATAAAAAACTATTTACGCTCTATCTACTTAAAATCTTTTTCTGCGCTCTTGCAAAAAAAAACAAGCAATAGTTAATTATATCAATACATTAGGATTAAATCTATTCTGATCTAAAATTCCTTTAAATTTTGGCAACTCGGTGCTTGCTTCATTGATCGGAATTATTGTCCACTGCGTCTGCCCGTACGGTAGCGCACAACCGTTGCTCCTGCACTTCCCGTTAGTTAGGACCCTAAGCTGGTAGGTAATGCGACAGTATTTGGTCAACTATGTAGCGGGTGAGTAATCTACATTCTATATTCAAATCTCAGACAAAGAAGGCGCACGTCCTCGGTTTGTGTTAGGCCGCTTTGTTGACTATAACGCTAGGTTGGTCAGTTCGAAACCCTATATAGAGTCATCGGATATATTCTTGAGCATTCAGCTACTCACGGCCTGAGCTTCAAACGGTGTTATCAGCTAGATATCTACACAATTCCACCATCACACCGCATCACTGCCAGCAGCTACCGGCAGTCTTCACAGGAGCTCGACTCACTGCATCACTTTGAAGAGGTCCTATCATCCTTCGCTGACTTTGCGCGATTTAATTATTGAAGTCAGCATCTTGCTTCAGTGAGTCTCCACCTGGTCTACTCTTTAGGATGGCCGATTTAATTATTGTATCGAGATATTTACGTAATTTCGGAGCAATGTTTTCACTGTCTCTAATTATACTCCGTAGTCCACATAAAAATTTAATAAATCACAATTATAAAGAATCGCATTAGCTCATGAAAGGTAAATAAAAAATAAGAGGCGGCAGAAAACTATGGACATACTAAACTTTCATTTCCTGCCTTGATACAACGCCTAATATAAGGCCGGATGACGTGTGTTTGTTAGTCATCAGCTTTAAGGTCATGCCAGGATAGCAGCGCAGGAGCGAAAAGCAGCGCTTGCCTTCCTTCGATGTCTAAAGCCCGGTCCACACGCTCAGTTTTCACAACGATTTGTCTGCGCAGTTTTAAGTCGGATTGAAATCGTTGCAATTTTTAGAGCGTCCACACGGTACCGACTTTCTATGCTCGGTAGCTCAGATTTCGATGGAACTGCGCAGTTTTCCCGCCGGCTCCAAAACTGCGCAGTTTTCCCGTCCACACGCAACGTTTTGTCTGCAACGATTAGAACTGCGCAGACAAATCGTTGTGTAAAACTGAGCGTGTGGACCGGGCTTAAGATTGCAGGTACCGCCTCAAGTGACGAGAGCAATGCTTCGACATCCATCACTCCTGGCTGCTTCAAGGACACTGCACGCGCGTGTCCGCGACTCCGCGTCGAAACATTTGTCTGGAGTAATGTCGATTTTCCACCGCGCGGCAACGCGTGCGTACGCTTGAAGCAGCTTCTGCCTGTACGCGTTTAGTGTAGCCATTCTGGTAGAAATACATACATATAATATCGCAGCGTGAGCGCGCGTACGTCTGCGTACGCGCCAACGCTTTTAGTCTGGCCGTACCCTTAGTCAGCCGCGTAAACTATATAAGCTGTTGGACGCTCATCGTACGTTTGTGATTTAATTTACATATGGACATTGAGGCTTCATGTTTCGTATAGTTCTACAGTTCAGTATTAACTGCTTAGCTGTTATATCAAGTGGAAACAAAAATATGCAATGATATAACTTTTGGGGGGATTTTAGAGAAATATTAAAACCAAGCCTCTGATTTATAGATACACATGCATATTTGTACGAGTCTCTAAACATTGATAAGCATAGCTCATGGCCTTCATGAAATAACCGCTAAATTTAACAACCACAGTTTGAGACACATCCATTTATGCTTATTTGCTCTCTAACATATATAAGCGTCCCTCAACGATACTATCTAAGAACCTGGCATTTTTGCATCATGAGGACCTTGAAGCGTCTTTTCGTATTAAATTAGATCATTGCTCAACATTTAACACGTAGTTTGGTCAAGTTGTTAGGTCTTGCGAATCATTACAGGCACAGAGGCTTCTCATGTCAATCAAGTTCCGTTCATTGGATGATAACCCATAGTTCCTAGCATCAGAAAATCTCTCGTCAATGGATGCGCTTATGTAGGGGCCCAGTTTTCATTCATGTGATCTCTCTTTATCTACAAATTATAGTACAAATATTGTGAAAATGACTAGAATATATTAGAAAACTAAAATCAGCTGCATGGCGATTTCTCGAGTCTTTAGGTATGAATATCATAGACGACGGTTGACGCGGTTATGGCGGTATCTGCAGGTAAAGTTGCGGGTGATGTTGGACAATTTGCAATTACGTAATTTTTGACATTTCCTTTCCAATTTTAAATTCATGTTTTTTATGACATTGCCGTAAGAAATCTGTGCAAAGCAGCTACAAATAACAAATGTATAATTACTGTGAGCTATGAACCGTGAGAATTATGTTACTAACACGTGTACTAACTGGCGCAGTAGACTATACAGTATATACGTGAAGACTTGACACAGGACGCCTTCGCGGCTCCTCGCGGCTCAATCGTAGTTGCCTGAACGCTCGGCCACGGACACCTTACTTGGCTATGGAAACAACACCTTACGCGCTTTTGTCCTATTCGCTCGTTACTCATTGCTATCACGTTCTTATCGTATTCTTTGCGAACGGACCGTAACAGTAGCTCCATTGTTTGGTGGGTTAGTCAATTGACTTCGCTGCAGTGTCCATAAGTAAAAAATTCTTTTTTGATCGGGTGCGAAGCTGTCGGCCGCAAATTCAACTCTTAAAGAAGCCTTGAAGCAAATGGTTTGTTTACAGATGCTCGCTAAACTCAGCCGCAGAGCTACGAAGTCGCGGGCCACGCTAAAAACACCGCAAGCCAAACCAGTTCCGCGATGGCTTGAAGCCATTAGCACTTATGCCTGCAGCCATTGCTCCAGCCAGTATAGATGTGCTATTAGCCCTTTAATTCAACGAGCTAAATACATTCAATAAGTCATCAAAACGCTTCCGAAATTCTCCCCAAATGCATCTAAATATCATCCAAAAGCTTTTAACGAATCATCTAAATGCACTCACCGAACCTTCTGAATGAATGCAACAACCCATTAACAGCATCCAACGACACATTTTTAACTGTAAACTATCTAAACGGCCTTAACAAAATAGTCAACATATTTCCTCCTAAAAGAGATGAATGCTTTAAAAAATGCTGCAAATGCCTCCAACAAACCATGTAGAATTATTGTAGATGCATCACACAAGCGATCAAAATGCATGAATCCAACTTAATTTAAGAAATAAAAAATGCTTCGAACAAACAATCAAAATACATTCTCCAATATAAGTAGAATACACCAACAAATCATCCAATCTATATACAATGCGGTAAAAATCTAAATACTCCCACCAAAACGTCACAGCACCTAAATGCATCCAACAAACTACCTCAAAGACTCGAATGGAGCAGCAAATGCAGCCAGCAAACGACCTAAACAAGCCATCTCAGGGCTCCTAGAAAATGATTGGATGAAATATTGAATTCGTATACACCGCAATGCTCCACTTGGACCAAAATGCTTCACTTGCACCGCAATGCTGCACCTGCACCGGAGCAGTACCGCCCGCTCGAGCTGCAGCCAGCACGGCAACTGTCCTTGGCGGTTTGGCGCCCCGCCAGCGTATACTTGCAGTGAGAGCCTGCACTGCTGGGCATGCTTTCGGTTGTTGCTGCACAACTACGCCCCCAAACAGTGGCACCCCATGTGATAACAACTACGCCCCCAGACAGTGGCACCCGATGTGATAACAACTACGTCCGGATGTGATAACAACTACGCCCCCAGACAGTGGCACCCGATGTGATAACAGCTATGCCCCAGACAATCGGTGTGACATTTGAAGATTAAATAATTAAAATTTTATAATATAATATTAAGGTGACTGTCAGGGTCGAAAAAGTCTTGTATTCGCTGACGGAACTTTGAGAAACTTCATACACATGCAAAGGAGTAAAAGAAAAAGATTTTGTTCCTACGATTGTTTTTAAATAAAAGAAAACGTGGAATTTATAGAAAATAATCCTATAATGTTGAGGGATTGTCTGGGCTGAAAAAAGTCCTGTATTTACTGACGGATCTTTGTGAAACTTCCTACACATGCAAAGGAATAAAAGAAATAGAATCCGCTTCAATGATTTTTTTCAAATGAAAGAAAACGTGAAATTCATAGAAAACGGCATAAAAGGAGGGACCTTTAAAATCTTTATACCCAGTTAAAATTTTGAGCCGAGACCGGCGCCGGGTTTAGCCGGGCTGGTCGCGCTTTAGCAGGATGGAGCCGTGAAACTAGAACCGGCCGTCTATCTCTAAAACGGCGCTGCGCCATGACTAATATAGAAACAAATTCTAACAGCTCGGCAGGGATGGAACTCTGCGCTGTTTTAGCGCTGGTACTTGGATTGCCCGGCAGCGAGCTGAACAGAGCAGCTAAGCAGGCCGTGTATGGCAGGGGGGGTTTGAGAGAGAGAGGAGGGGTTAGGATTGGAAATAGTGGCGGGAAAATGAACTTCATCCTTCAGCTAGTTCATTGGCATATTTCGATATTTTGGATCAATTTCTGGTGCCAGTTATGATATTAATTTCACGTCACTATTTTAATACTTTGAATTACGTAAGAATTTTATATGCTCTTCCAGTTTTAACACGCAAACAGAAACGTTTACGGTCATTCACGCTTCGCTAAATCGAGATATCAATCAGTTTATCATGAGAAAGTTTTCTAACTTGGATTTACAGAAAACACGTTAATAACAGTAAATGTTAGAGCAAAGAAAATACCAAGGAAATTCACCATTTTTTCAATGAAAATGTGTAAGCCAGCACCATCATCAGTTTATAAATTGATCGAATTTCCCTGCGTTTCGGTGCTGGTCTCCGAAACGTTTTCATTGAAGATATGGTGAATTTATTTGCCGCTTTCTTTGCATTAAAACTCTTGGAGAACTTGCAATTTCAGCTGACTAATGATTTGAGTACGCTGTTAATTTTCCTACCAAACTATCGAATGACATGAAGCTAATGCAATAAGATGAATTACTAAACAAATTTAGCTCCAATATTCACTTACATCTAACTGACGGGATCATATGAATGGCTACTTTGTTCATTTCTTGAAATTAGTGTATTATGATTAATATCTATCAAGTTCAACCACAAATATTCGTAGCTATTCATCGATTTGCTTGATGATGGCGAATCATTTAATCTGTATTATAGTTAAGTAGTTCATAGAGCCTTACATGGTAAAGTGTCCGCGCGGTCAAGGTGGTACAGGCGTGGAGTACGACGCGGAGGATCTGCGTTCGATTCTCGGAGCTGCCGTTGACGTTTGCAGATATTTCATAGCGGTAAGTGATTTGATGTGTATATTTCCTCGATAATTGAATATGTTAGATTCTAAATAACGTTGCTAAATTCAATACGATGTGAAAGTGAAAAACCAATGTCAATACAACCTGTCATTGCAAGAGAGGATTCTAGATGATCTCAGAGATAGAAGGAAAATTTTTTTAAATCGCGATTGACAAACGGTAAAGCGTAACTGCCGCGTACACTGCCAGAGCCGCCCCAGAGCGGGCGTTGGGCAGATTTGAGCAGGCGGTTCTTGGTGAGGGCTGCGTGTTGGCAGGACAGAGCATGCCTGGGTACTATAGAGGTACTCAGAGGCAAATTATAGCGCTGCTACGCTGCTGGCGATATCGTCTCTAATGCGGACATTTCTGCTCTATCGCGACTCTGTCGCGTCCCTACGTCGGCTCTACAGCCGACGACAGCCTGCTCTATTCCCTGCCCCAAATTTTAACTGGGTGAGAACATCGTGGATCGCTATACTTCCAGACTCGCAAATATTCGAATATTTAAATATTTTGAGCGAAATTTATGATCGCAGGTATTGATGTGCTTTTTATCGTCTCGTTCTAACAGCTCTGAAAGTCAAATAAAATTCGAATGATCGATTCAAGTTTCCAAACAAAAAAGCTAACACCTGCGAATGGTCGATATGCGCAAAATGCGTAAAACTTTTGAATTCATATTTCATTATTCGCGAACGTCATGGACTCGAGAATATTTTCTAGGAATTATCTTTTTGTTTTGAATTCTGACATTTTGTTTACATTTTTCTGACATGGCTTTGAGTCACGCAGGCCCCACTTTGGTATCAATCTCTCTCTTTTTAGCGCATTTTCTCATTTATGGAAAAAAGGCGCTATTGTGCTCGTCATGTCCGTCCGTCTGTGTGTCCGTCCGTCCGTCCATGACCACGTTTTCGTCGACGAGAAAATGCGCTCTCTGTCACTCGCTGCAGTGAGTACTGAGTTATATTTTTTGGAGTTTGCACGCTGCCACGTAACCTTAAATTGCAAGATCGTTCAATATACAGCTTAATTCTTCAAATTCGAATTACAGTGACACTTGAAAGGATGAATGAGACTTGCACCAGACCTGATAACGAACAGTAGCTGCATGCTGGTCTTGCCTTGTTGACGCTGCGGTTTTCTTCTTCCGAGTTATACAATTACAGAATCTTTGAGACCTAATTTTTATTGTCTCAATATATTAATATTTATTTTCAAACTCTAATGAATGCTCTCAACCATTTTCATCAAACATCTAACTTCATCCAACAGCTAGAAGCGAAGCAAATCAATACTGCACGTCGTCGGATGAAAAGGTCAAACTTTTTCGAGATCAGAATCAATAATATTTGATAATTTTTTACATAAATAGTCGATAAAGCTATGAAAAGATTTTTTAAACAAAGGAATATCGGGAAAATGCTTGTAAAAACAGTAACTTCATAAAATTATGGAGTCGCTGCTATCGTCAAACTCATAAAAATCTTACTATTTAAGATCTCATCAGAAGATTACTAAAGAACTTTATGAGTAGCAGTTTATATGAACAATGAAACATGCCTATTATACTATTTTCCTAAAATGGACTGGCCATCCACTTGAGTAATGAGAATTGTAACAATAGTTTTATTCAAAGAAAAAAAATTCGATTGAATATGAAGATAAATCATTATAAATAATGTTCAATATAGAATCCATAACTACATCTATTAAATGTGAGAACATTTTGAGTTTGCGTGAACACGTCACATTCAATCATGCAGAGATCACGAATTCTTCTGCAATTTCTTCGCGCTGTTCCTTGCTGCCTTTTAGTGAATCTTTGATTTTCTATCAAATATTTTGTATTGGACTTAATTATTAAAGATTTGTAGATATTCGACAAACTGTGCGCGACGCACAGAGCACACAGGTGTCCGTCCACTAGGATCGTTAAATCAACGTTTAACGATATTCTATAAAATCGACTTAACATTTAAAATAAAAGGATTAAAGCGACTCGAAAAATTAAGAATTTACGCATGCGAATATTAACTTTGAACTCGGATTTGCTCGCTTGCTAACTATTTACCCCTACATATATTAACTCCTTGGAGCGAACAAGTGAAATTGACACGACGTGGATCTGAATGTACGGGAAAATGAAATTAGAATTGCTTTTGATCATAGACAGCCTCCAAAATATTGTTTAACATTTTGTTAAATATATTGTATTTCGCGTTGAAACAAATCATTCATACTATGGGTCTAAGAGACACATACAATGCGTAATACAGCTACACAATTGCCACGAAATGCAAGTGTAGAGGCTTAGGAGGCTTCTTTCTGTTCTAATATCTTCTGTGATTTGCAGTTATGAATATCATATGATCTGTAGAAATACATATAATACTCTTATAATGAATAACCAATATACATCGTCGCGAATTCAACCAATTCTATTTGTGATTTAAATCTAGAAATTGAGTAACACAGGTAAAAAATAGTTGGAAAATTACTGAATATTCAAATAATAATAGCTTCATATACTCGCTTCAACCGCAGTATATATGAGGATAGGTGGCTAGCTGGAGACTCTTAACACGTTGACTCCGAAGTTGGATGCATATATATGCGTACCGCGAAATGTATTTCTCCAGAACGTAGCGGTACCTAATTCAGGTTGCCTAATATCGGCCAAATCAAAGAACAAAAAAGGCCAAAAAGCCGATAACTCAATATATACTAGTTTATTTGTAGGTCCCGCTATAAAAATTCCATTTATTTATTTTTTTTTGCAGCATTTAAAATTTAATTAGGAAGTACCCCTATTATAAATTTTAGCCGGCCAACGCAATTGAGAAGAACTAAATCACGGAATTTGTCCGGGAAATATGACCGTCTGGCAACCATGTTTAAAAACAGTACAAAAAATGAAATAATAGTACAAGATGAAGCAATCGGAGTCAACGTGTTTTTATTGTAGCTGCAGGAGTCAATAAAAACGTATAAATTTGCTTGAAAAATTCACCTGGATTTCCCTATAAATTTAAAAAATTCTCAATTTAGAATTTCTATTATAATTAAATTAAATTTTTTTGCAAGAATTTAGATCCTTTGTGAAGTTTTAGAAATTAAGGGAATATTTTGTTGTTACTTTTAAATATAAATGCTTAAATGTATTGTTTGCCTCAACTTGCGCACGAAAATACACGAATGAATTTGGTTGTAATTAAATAAATTTAGTCTGATAACACGTTAGAGTATGGATAGGTTGTCTCAAACTTGAACTTCGAGTTTTCGCGTCGATTTATAACATTAACAGAAATATAGAATCTGGTCGAAGCCATGGGTCAATACGAAATTCACTACAGAATTAGAATCATGAAACTCTCAAATTAGTGTAGATTTTAAAAAAATAATGAAGAGAAAAGTCTTTCATGATAGAATTTTATTAGTTCGATCAATGATCGATTATTCGATCAATGATCGATTAATGATCGAGCATTCGATCCCACATCAAAATAATTTTGAAAGTTAACGAGAAAGATTGGAGGAAATTCTCCGTGACGATAAAAAACATCTAAGTTTAGACAACTGGCTCAGAAGACTGTATCTCCAGCAAGAGAGTTCTGATCTCCGGCAATAGAGTTCTGATCTCCGACAACAGAGTTCTGATCTCCGGCAATGGAGTTATGATCTCCGGCAATAGAGTTCTGCTCTCCGGCAATAGATTTCTGATCTCCAGCAATAAAGTTCTATTCTCCGGCAATAGAGTTCTGATCCCCGGCAATAGAGTTATGATCTCCGGCAATGGAGATCTGATCTCCGGCAATGGAGATCTGATCTCCGGCAATAGAGTTCTGATCTCTAGCAATAAAGTTCTATTCTCCGGCAATAGAGCTCTGATCTCCGGCAATAAAGTTCTATTCTCAGGCAACAGAGTTCTGATCTCCGGCAATAGAGTTCTGATCTCCGGCAATAAAGTTCAAATCTCCGACAATAAAGTTCTATTCTCAGGCAATAGAGTTCTGATCTCCGGCAATAGAGTTCTAATCTCCGGCAATAAAGTTCTAATCTCCGACAATTGGATTCTGAACTCCGGCAATGGAGATGCGGTCTTCCTGTAACCACGGGCATGCATGAATATCGTTCCTACACAACGATGTCATTAGTCTTTATTTTAAGAGAAGTATGAATGTCACTCGATTGCTTGAATCGCAAATTTACTAGAAATTTAAAAACTAGCAAAATTCTCCCAAAAAATCCAAACAATTTTGGTAAAAAACGATTCGGAGCTCAGCTCTATCGTCATTTCAGAGATTCAAGAAAGCAGCTGCAATCGGTTGTTTAAACATGAACGGTCGAAATTAATAAAACTGAAGTTAAACCTTTAGTTTTCAAATGAAAGACATAAATCAATAATAAACCTATTGATTCATAATTTCAAGCTATGATGAGCTAAAGGAACGCAGTCACAATCACCATGAAAAATTATAATCGTGTGTCACTGTATTAAAGTTATATTTGTACGGGTAAGTTTATAACGAAATTGCTACGAAAAATTATTGAACATCATCGTTCAGTGCTGCGCTGCTACAAGTTTGAAGTCTCATATTGTAGAGCTGAGCTGAAAGCTGATGTCACTTCGACGAAAAGCATACCTAATTGTTCACTTCATGTTATGGCGAAAGGTGATGACGGTAAGTAAGAATTAGTTTTATGCACAATAATATTGAGGGACATCAAGCACGAATTAGGTGCTAATTCACTATCATACAAACTCTTAATTATGCTAATTCGACTTTCAGCACAACCTATATGAAAATTTATTGAAAAAAAGTCAATTCAGTATCTCCCTGTATGCTTCAGAAAATTTATTTCTGCATACCTGAGAGATTTTTGATCAAAAAGCTTTGCCAAAAAACTCTTCATTCCTCGTCTGATGAAAACTTTTACAACAACTCCCGTTAAAGCCTACCTATATATGGGCTTAGGCGAAGTTTCTAGACATGGTCATCCATATAATTGTTTTAGTAGTTTGCCGCAATGCACAGCTTCTGTAGCTTAGCAATAACACAATTTTTGCTGTAAATCTTAAAATAGTTTCAAGCATTCAATTTACGGTACTCTAATAAAGGCGATACTCGGATTATATAAATTGTTAACGAACAATATGTTATAATATAAAATAAACTCATCGAAGTATTTCGCCACCAATGCACATCCGACTTCTATTGAATGAACTACGAGGTTAGCATAATAATAATAACCGATGTCTGAAGATTGAAACAAAAAAGTTGATGGAAGCTCTAGGATGAATGGTTATGACAGATGCATTTATGTGTTGATTAATATTCAGAAAAAAATATGTAATTCATTCCTATTTTTTTACATTTGATTAATTTCAAATAATTTTATATCATTACTTACCGAATTCTGAACAGAACGTTTAGCTTGCTTTCCTAATTGTAAAAGACCAAAACATATTTTTCCTCTGAGAAGGAAATTTCATTAACATCTTTAAGGGATTCAATTAAAATGTCAATCTGACGTTACAGTGTCACCGCTGAAATGTCATGTTGTCGCATGGATGTGTTCCAACGCTGTTTTTTTAGTTTATAGCCGTGGCCCCTGGTGTTGGTTCTTGTTTCAACGCTGTTTTTTTAGTTTATAGCCGTGGCCCCTGGTGTTGGTTCTTGTTTCAAATTCTAGTAATCCTTCTGGGACCTTGTATAAGTCATGAGTATACCTGTATACTTCAATGAGGTCCCCACGCAGACCTCGATAACTGAGGCTTGGAAGCTTCATAATCGTTAATCTTTCCTCATAGGACTTGCCTTTCAAGCCCGGAACTATTCTTGTTGGGCGTCTTTGAACACTCTCTAGTAAATTTCTGTCCTTTTCAAATTTCGGTGACCATACGACGTTTCCAAACTCTAGGTTCGGGCGCACGATCGACAGCAAGTTCATCAGGTGTTTTCGTGAAATTCCTAATATTCTCACTGAAATTTGAATTATCGCATGATTTGAGTGGAATAATCGATGAAAAAAGGTTTCAATTGTACACAATTGCGTATTCCATAAACATACTGTGAACAAAATGAGCTTCTTAATATTTTTAAAAGTCAAATGATCAATTTCAAATTGAATCGATTAAATTTGACAAAAAAACTGAGATAATGCTGAGTGTGTAATATGTATGATCACATGCGTCCAAAGTAGCCTGGGCGCAATCGATGGTAGACTAGACGCCGCTCTTGACAACCCACGTGATGTTTTGAGTGCTCGAGCTTGTCAGCTCAACGAACTCTGAGGTGCCCAGCTCGATGGAGTAAAGGCTCCCTGACACAGAGTTCGCCTCCGCAGGGCAGGTTGAGAATAAGTTGCTTTGTAGGTTCGTTTGCAGGACAAACTGCAAGTGATAAACCGTCGCTTACTTGGAGGGCAGAGTGAAAGTTATTACAGCTTCTATTACTTGACGGGGAAATGGAAGTGATAAAGCCTTCAATTACGTAGAGGTAAAAGTAAAATAAGTTAAATGCGATTACAGCATTGAATACCAGCTATTTACCAGCTATAACACATAAGTAATGCAGGTATTATTATAATAGATTGTTTTTTGAGGTCCAAATTTATATAAAAAACGAATGAAATGCGAAATAAATAAAAAAGACAGTTCAATTCAACATTAAAAAAAGTCCGCCTGCCATCTCAAGAGAAAATGAACAATCCCATTTTCACTGAATCACTGAATTTCACTGAATGAACAATCCCATTTTTTTCACTAGAATTGTTCCAAAAACACGATCATTTGTGAGAATCTTGAAGTTGCTCAAATTTACCCACCGATTCCGGTGATTCGCTAGCACGAGGCATTCCAGCATACGATGTCTGATCCTGAGCGAAAATGAAAGGTGGAATAAATTCATGAGAAAATCAGGGCTACTCTGCGAATTATTAACATTTTGAGATGTTTGAACAACATTTTTATGTGATCAAAACTGGTAGAAATAAATTAACAGGGTTGCATATGAAATTAATATGATTACGGTCATTTTGAATGTGGGCAAAAATTTTATAACGATAGTTTCAAACATCATTTTCAGAAAAAGCATTCATTACATTTCAATTAAACTTTCTTATTAATTATTTTGCGTCCGCTAAAAAGTTTTAGCCTGATATTTAAAATTTAATGCATAATTAAAATAAAACAATAATACTTTATCCAAGAAAATACCAACAAAACAGTAAAAGAAAAATTAAACAACATTTTCAGATCATGCCCTTTAGGCAAATGGAATTGAAACAACGTAGATTAAGAGTTTATTTCTTTGGCACAACGTTATTTTAACATCAGATGTCTGGTGGGTTAATATATATGTACAAGCATATATTCCCCACCGTTGCCGAGGCAGGCGAGGCTGCCGCCACCAGCAGCGCAAGAAGTAAGGCAGGCTCGTCCATCAGTTGTTGTTGCTCAGACGAGGGTCGCACTCGAACTGGCTGCACCAGCGCTCTGCACCACCGCTATGCACCAGCGCTCTGCGGCAACCAGAATTATGTCGCAAGTGTTCACAGCGATATTTACACATGTATTAAACTTCAAATCAGTACAAATGTGCTGTGGCTGATGCAACCCATTTAATGAAACGTTTTTTATTTCGTGAAATTTTGTAAACTAATTTCCAGAATCTTGATTCCTGGGTTCTCAAAGCTCTTGTTAAACTTTGCTCGAAAAGAGTTTATATTACGCTGACGTTGTATGAACATTTAATTGCTGACTTGTACAAAACATAGCATCCGAACATTGGTTGTGGTAAACAAGTGTTCACCGCCATACTTACACGTGTAACATGAGAACGCAATAACATGAGCGTATACTTTTGTTCATAGCTTACCTTCTAGTTAATGTATAAATTGGAACAGTCGTATAGACAATACCTATTTGTTTGATAAATTAATTTGGGTTAAATAATAAGAAATAAATTAAATGATGTCCTTCCGAGACATGTACCTCTTCGCTACAAGGCTTTGCAACAAACGATTCGCACGGTTATTTTCGATTTGTTTCGATTCGAAAAATTTACACGGTTATTTTTTTAACCGCTGTGTCGAAAGAAAAAGTTAATGAAAATAATGCAATTACAAGACAGGTGCTAAAAAGTGTTATTTGAAAATATTTCTGTGTTGAGTGCTTTACGAGTACATTTACAACATTGAATGAACAATTCAATAGTTCATATCATGACGTAACCTTCAGCATGATCATAGACATTTTATGGTTACTTTGAAAACCAAAAAAACCTATAACATGTATGCAGATTTGTACGGACTGATCCAACATTTAATTAACCAAATTATCAAATTTGGCGTGACTTTTGGCGTGATCGGTGATTTGGTTAATGTGATCAAAGATCACATTAACCAAATTATCAAATTCGATGTATCACGCCACGGAATAGCAGATGCTAAATGCCAAGAAACATAAACAATGTACGTTCATTGTACAATGAACGTACATTGTACATTGTATCATCTAGCATACATAAGATCAAGGCATGAGTGGTTTGTGTTGTACAATTTAAAAGTAACCACCAGAAAATATTTATTTTTACACTCAAATATCAGCTTGGCTCTGCACAGCGCTGTCGACATTAATCAAAATATAATAAATGAGAGGATTAATTAATTTTGTTCATATTCGGCAAGTTTTTCCCCGTTAACTTCTTATTTAACTTCCATTGGATATTACCGATCATTGATGAGAATAGAGAAGAACAAAATAGTGCAGGAAGATAGAACAAAATGAAGAACTTGAGGCTAGTTAGCAAGAATGGTCGTGGTAAAGAATGGCAAAAAATCATTAGTACTGGAAAAGTCTTAGTCTTTAAAAAAATCGTAATTTGACATGAATCTAAAATAATTTTTAAGAGATGAAAATAAAAAAATATAAAATAAAAAAAGCTGAATTGTAAAAATACAGCGAATAATTAGGGAAAATGAAGGATTTGTCGTGAGGATAAAATAATATTTAACAAAATTATGTACGTTAGCCACTGGAATATCCTTTCGTTATTTGTGACTTCGATTTTGATAGAACTCTTCTATTCAGCTCGTGAGTGAATCAAGTGGAATAGACTACATACTCATATGAATAAGTGTTCAAACACTTGCTACCCATACAAGGCCACGAGCGTCATCAATCGATCTGTTACAACAAAGTTTGGAAAACTTCTCTACATTCAACTCATAATTTGGACAAAATCAAAGCCAAATATTCACGAGAAATATATTCCTTCTACCAAATAAAATTTTGACCTTTACCATGAATCGAATACATTTGACCCGCTGAACTGATTTGTATAAGACTCTGAATTGCTCTGAATCACTGTGACAATCACTCAGATGTCGATCTAAACTGTTATGCATGACGAGCTTCGGCCGGTCTTAGTATCTGCAGCAATTATATTAACAGTAGCTCAAGATTTATAATTCAAATTTATTTATTTTACAGTATACATTTAATGCGATCCCGAGACTGGCCGGCCTTACAGTGGTAAGAAGAATAGAAATCAAATCAAGGTTGATTTCTTGAATTTAATTAAGGAATGATTACATGTACAATACGCCGATGCATTATTCAACTTATTTATTTCTTGGATAGCGATTGACAGTAAATAGGTATTTTTATTGGTAATCTGCTATGTCAGGAAAAAGAATGAAGTCCGTTGATCACAAGACATTTGCCGAATAGTGAGCTGGAACGCTGATATATTCATATATATATCACTTATGTGATATATATAAGATGTTATGTTCTTAATGAAACAAGCTCTACACTTTTTCTACACTTTTGTGGTCATAATTATACTTCCATGGAAGAATAATTAAGCTGCAAAGTAGTAAAATGATTTCTCGCTTTTCCAAAGGCAATATATCCCGTGGTAAATGCCTTGCTTCGTGTATTGATCGCAGCATGAGCCAATGGAAGTTACCTCGCTGCCGTTGAAAAAAGCGATCCAACTGTAATTTCTTTCACTAGTATGACGGTCAGTGAACATAAGTACGAACAAAATATGCAGGAAACAATAAGTAAAATCTTGAAGATAGAATTATATCTAATATCAATGAAGAATCCAGCTGACTTATAGAGCGAAAAGCACAAATATTTAGCAGATGGCAAAACTTTCGTTTTTACGAGGATCTCCGTAAGTACAAATAAAGCTCATTCAAACGTGAATAAAATAGAGAAAACGAAAATTAAATCTAGTTTTAATTTTGAATTTATCGCTGTTTATTAAAATTATTGTACCGTTTATGGATCACGATTAGAAAATTTTTTATACTTAATATGCATTAAAATAGTGAGCTCAAAAAGAGTGCTCAAAATAGTAAAATCGACAGCAGGCAATGGATAATGTAGATAAGGACATTACGAGATGTTTTTTCAACAATATTTGAAAGTCATCTAAAGAATCACGGCATCACAAAATGGATACAGAATACCAACTTTGATGTATTCATTCCAAAACATTTTAGTTCATCATATGTTCAGTTCATCATATGTTTAGTTCATCATATGTTTGTTTCATCATATCTTTAGTTCATCATATGTTTAGTTCAGCATATGTTTGTTTCATCATGTGTTTAGTTCATCATACGTTTAGTTCATCATATGTTTAGTTCATCATATGTTTAGTTCATCATATGTTTAGTTCATCATGTGTTTGGTTCATCATACGTTTAGTTCATCATACGGTTAGTTCATCATATGTTTAGTTCATCATATGTTTACTTCATATGTTTAGTTCATCACATGATAATATCTACGCGGTTCAGTTGTGGCGAGTTAAGTGGCCAACACACATAAACTTGATAATAGAGCACTTGCAGAGAGTAGCTGTAGCTCAAGTATACAG
Organism: Hyalella azteca; assembly: GCF_000764305.2. NCBI lineage: Eukaryota > Metazoa > Arthropoda > Malacostraca > Amphipoda > Hyalellidae > Hyalella > Hyalella azteca. The sequence continues at coordinate 60,137 of NW_025941222.1, read as the reverse complement.
CAGTGTAGAATAAACTGATTCGTTGATCAACTGATAGACTGAACTAAAGGGTCCAGTTTTACTAGTATACGTTAGTTTTGTGGATCCATTGCCGTGGCGATATATATATAAATTTATTTATATATGGCAATGCATTAATCAAGTGACAGAATAAATAATTTATAATATGTATAAAAATTTTATACATTAAAAAAATTGTAAATAATTTTTTTGATATTTAAAAATAAAACAAGAAATTCATTGTACATGTGTTACATCGGAGACACTGGTCTCTTAAGGAGCGTTGTCTTTATAAACAAGTAATTTTTAAACGCATATTATTAGTCTTATTTGCTCCTACATCTTAGCACACAAGTGTTGATACCGACATAATTTATTTCTCAACGCATCATAAACTAGCTACCCGCATTGTGCAGGAGCCAACATAGCCATAGTTCCTTACTTCACTACGTGCGGCGTGCGTGAGGGCAGCCGTCTCGACTCACCAGCAAGACAGCAAAACATTAAATATAGCGAGTGACATAGCCCTTGGCTCAGAGAAAATTTGTTATTCGGTGTGAATTTTTTAACGGCGTTATGATTAATCAGTCAAATACATTTTCCGACAACATTATATTGGACTTGTTCTGAAAACGTTTGATTTTGCCGACACCAATTGAAAACAGGAAAGCATTTTAATAGAAAGTTGATTTTACATGAACTTCAGAATATTTTTAAACCAGTTTTTCTGCTGTTCCTTAACCCTATCCCTCATTTACTATTCCTCACCATCACCCAGTCTTTGTTAGCAATATTTCGTTTTTACCGGTATAAATTTTATGTAAAGCACTTCACTCCACAATTCGTGGCTCCTATATTTCTTTTAGAGTTGCCGATACTCTGTTAATAAAATAATAATGTTGATCCAAATTAGCTAGAGGGAATTTACTCCATTTTATTATTCGATGTCTATGCATCACAATGTGGCCAATGTTTTAACACAACTTCATTTGGCTTACCATACTATTTTTTCGAATCTCCTCAAAATATAAAGGTTTTATTACGGTGTCAATTCTAAATTTATATATTTTATTGGACCTCTTATAATTATAGCATTGGCATTATAAAAGTGAACGATTAAGTCAAAAATACTTTATTAATATTTGAATACTCTCGATGTGTTGTTCGAAATTCAATGTGATTTTTTGGAAGGGACTGATAATGCACGTGTAAATTAAGAAGAAATTATGGATTTTATCTTTCATCTCAACAATTTTAATATATTTAGTGGCCGAGATGCATCGTATCACGATGGATGAAACCTATTATGAAGCAGTTATCTATTATGTTTCTTTTCTACCTCTCTTCTTAAAGGCAAATTTTGCTCTGCATTTGTTCCAATAAGCTAAGTGGTGATAGATTCTATAAGTAGGACATGAAATTATCGGAAACAATAGCTCTACGATGAAAGCTATAATTATTCAGATACTTGTACATGATACTATAATAATCGACATTAAGCTTTCTTCAGCAAGAATTTTAAGTCTGCAAGACGACTTTCGTAAGAATTTTAAGGAGTATACTTTTTGATTTTAATTCTATACAAAAATTGCTATCTCAATCAGTAATGCTCAATTTTCGATGTGTACGAGTGATCACGCACTTGCAACACATGCATGAGAATCCATAACTCGGTCACATTTCAACAGCAGCTTATTCGTCGGCAAAAAGAATGTACTTGATGCTGATGATGCACCAGCTATTTCAGCACAATCTCGCATCAGACAATCCTAGTGAACAATTTCCTTTTAAAAATTTTTTGATCACACTCCATTCCTCTATTTTGATCTAAAGTAATACAGTTGATTTTTCATCTCGCTAACTATTTTTATCGTAGCGGGTAATCTCTGATAAAACTAATTTCATTTGCATTTTCTCCAGTATATAGATTCATGAGCTCAGATCGAAAATAAATAATATTTTCATTGGTTTTTCTTTAATATTTCTATCCATGGTTGAAGTTCAACTAGATCTAATCTCAATTTATACTACATGTGTTTATAACACGCTTATGTTTTGTTCTTCTAAATTAACCACATTAGTGAATTTCACCATGTTTCACTTTTTTCGATCAAACAATATTATCGAGATCGTAAATTTTACTCAATTTAAAAATCGGAATGCAGATTGAAATTATTACTTATTTCAATGAAGCCATGTATAAGAATCTTAACTTATAGTAGAGAAAACTCGACTACGAGGACTATGATTGGTCAATACTAAATATCACCAATCGATTTTTTTAATAACTTTCGAGTGGCCTTGCTTGAGATGCAAAGTTCCGTATGGGAATGTTGATATGCAAAATAGTTTGATATCCCTGCCCTGTCCATGATAAGATGAAATCCATGCGTAGAAATGTTTATACTCGGCTTATTAAGTTAAGTAGGATTACGACCATGCTGATAATTTTAATGCAGCGCCGTGCCATCATCTCTTGAGAATAGAATTATATGAATAATAACTTCGCAAAAAAATCGGTATATAATTTTTAACTGACCGAAATTTGGCAACAAGTTGTTACTTTTCAATTATTATTTACTCTCATAGTCAACTGCTTTAAATAGAGAGAAAATGAAACCCAAAATGAAATATAGGTTCTTGAAAGTTTGCTTGTTTCAGCATTTGTATGCCTGAATTCTTACTTGCTCCCTTAGCTTGAAATTTTACTTGAATTGATGGAAACAAGCAGCATTGTAAAAAGAGGAAGGGCGAGTTCATTAAATCATTTAAATGTGGCATAAAATTTGGTGCACAGTTTATTCAAAGACCGAAAATTGAATTGAATTTAATAAAATCCGGTATATAAATTGGAATTCCACGATACATGCTAGTCAGATGAGACTTTCGCTTATGAAAATGGGTTTTAAATTTATTAACTGGATTCTGGAAGACGAGATTTTAGATGGAGGGATGAGGGATGACTGCATTCGGGAAGACGGGATTCATGATGACGGGAATTAGAGAGACGAGATTCAGGTTGATAAAATTTGGAACACGATGTTGATGATGACTGCTTTCATGATAACGACGTTCTGGATGACAATATTCTGGATGAAAGTATTTAGGGCGACGATATTTGGAGTGACGGCTCTACGGACGAAAGGACTACCTAATATCAGAGATTATATATCACGGGCAACACGGATTCGCACAAACCTGGAGCAAGTTCGCACATATAACTTTAGAAATCTTGAATAAGTTTGAACAAATTCACTTCCATGCAATTCCGGACGTAGCGGAAGGATCTTTACAGATGCAGGACAAAGTCATTATTCATTTTCTGTGTATCTTGGACAAAGTTCTAACAATTCTCAGGCGTATTCTGGACAAATTTCTGACAGATCTTTGAAAAATCAGGAACAAAGGTTGAACAAAATTCGAGCATAGTTCTGTCACATTTCGCATAAATCCCGGGCAACGCTGGGTTTGAAAGTTGGTTAACTGAAGTCCAATTTCAAGTAAAATGAAGTAGAGAGAAAAGGGGATAATTATATGCATGTGTATTTACTTCAGGTTGTTATACAGATTCCACCAAATTGTGCGTGAGTGCAGAGGTGTCCGTAAGGTGTCCATCCTCCGGTGGTAGCAAAAATGCAACTATAGCTGTAGTTCCTCTGGTCCTTGCACGCCAGGAAGCCCGCGCCGAGAACGAGCAGGAAGGCACTGGGGCCTTCACCCAAGCAGGCTCTGGGCTAGAGCAACGAAAGGGGATTTGACGTGGCTTGCATATCCAGCAGGAAATGTGTGAACGTGTTGAAGAGCATCTAGCTGTGTGGCCACAAGTCTGAATGTAAATTGCGTAATCGGCGCTCACAGGAGTTGAGTGAAGCGCGGTAATTTGAAGCATGTCTTGCAAAACTCTCAAGATGCCTGGAATGAATGCATGTTGCAAAGAATCTTTTTCGATATTCCTTAATTCTCAAAAGAAAGTAATTGAATGCGCGGTTTTCGAGGTGATTATTGAACTGTTTCTGGAAATAAATACATGAAGCGTGGTATCAGGGTAAACCAATAAAATCTAAATCATACATTATACATATTATAAGAAAATCAGATGTTTACAAAACAGAAAATAATTTAGTCCTACCAAATTACTGGTTTTTCGGCAAAGGCAATAAAGCTAAGCTGACAGAGACAAATCACTGCTGAGTTTGCTGGTACAGGTAAACTCTTGCTTTAGAGAGTCATACTTGCTTTAAACACGTGTATTGTTATAATGATCATGTGAGAGTACCTTGGTTTTGCCGAAGGTTCTTCCTGTGAGACAATGACCCAAACTGATTGTGAACTTATACCACTTGCATCAATTATAATCGTTGTCAGATTATCTTGCATGTTGCCATGAACATTTTTTGACGTACTAAATTATCCAATTATTTTTAATTATAACAAATTAAAATAAAAACTGTTCATGAATTCAATCGAAAGCTTTCCCGTACCTCCTAAAATTAAGTAACTTGATTAGAGACTATTCTTGGTTAAGGAAATTTCGTTTTATTGAGGAAAAATTTGGTTTATTGTTCCAAGACTGTGACGATGATGGATGTCGTCCTTTTATTCCTATTTGCATATAATCGTTGTACGATATTTGTCCACGCTATTTATTGAACTGTCCGCTTTAAAACTCACGGCAAACTATCAATTTTTAATTTGTCCTCGGCAGAGTTTTCTTCTCATAAAAACATTTTTAAACTGTCAGGTTGGTTGTACGGGATTTTACGTTATCCGAGTGGTCAAAGAGGCGCATAGAAAGTTCTCTACTACTACTGGCAGTGCGATTCAACAAGGAGAAAGACACACACATTTATCTCAAACTTCATATACTAAAAAGGAGCACTATATCCTACACCTAGTTACAGATTTAGGCACGGTGACAATAACGAGAGCCCAGGCTTACTTGCCCGAAAGAAAATCCTATCCTATACCGAGCTGGCATGAGACAACAAAATGTTGACAATGTTACTAACAGACACGGAATTAAATGTAATTAGATCGTGAGGACTGAACCAGGTGGCTACACGAGAACGCTATATCTTATCAACTTAACATGGGTACATCACCGCTTAAATGCCGCGAATCCATCTGATCTCTGCCTGTGAGACTGGTGAGTTTCGGCTCTTGACGAAGCTCTTTGGGCGAGGGTTACTGGGGACGTCTCCTCGACGACAGTCGGCGGTCTTATAATACGGCTATAGTAGGCTGGACGCTCAATCGGGGTGTATTTTCTTCGCTGGAGTTCAGGCAACTTGCAGAAACTATCTTCGTCGATACGTGGTGTTCAAATAGTTGCAGGACTTCCAATCGGGGTGTATTTTCTTCGCTGGAGTTCAGGCAACTTGCAGAAACTATCTTCGTCGATACGTGGTGTTCAAATAGTTGCAGGACACGGCGTGTTAAATGGTCTCTTCTGACAGTACTTCGAGGCTCACGATACTTGCGATGAACGGCGTGTTAAAATGTTCTCTCTGAACGGTACTCGAGGCTCACGATACTTGCGATAAACGGCGTGTTAAAATGTTCTCTCTGAACGGTACTCGAGGCTCACGATACTTGCGATAAACGGCGTGTTAAAATGTTCTCTCTGAACAGTACTCGAGGCTAACGATACTTGCGACCACTTGCGTCCACGATACGTCTGACTGCCTCGAACACCCGAACGTGACTAACTCGCGGTCGGCCCGCGCTCTCCCTTAAATACCGCGCCGGTCTCGCGCAGCGCTCTAGCTAGGCGGTTCCGAGCTCCTCCCTCGAAATCCTCAATCCCTAATTTTATGTAAAATTTCTTCCTATTCCTATTCCTAATCAACTCGCGTACCACTGGTATAGGCGTACCGGTAGTCTTCAAATTCTTCTAGCTCGTATGAAGTCTTCAAATTGGACCGTCGGTAAACTCGTCAATAATTATCAGCTACAGGGCAAAATTGGGCTTGCTGCAGCCAAAGAGGATAAATTTGCACCGCTGACTTACGCACAATTAAGCCTTTGTTAATGATCTATAGACCTTAAGACAAGCTACAAGTGGAAGGACAACTATTCAAACGAGTGTGTAATTCAGCGCTATTGATTGTGGTGCTGTTTGCTAGCGCCATTGATTGTATTGCTGTTTATACTTGGTGTAACGCGGATCAAGAAAAGAAACTTTTCAGCGCTGCCTGCCTGATGCTGGAGATACAATGGGCTGGAGAAATATTGCCTCAAATGTTGGTACAACTATTCAAACAGGTACATAATTCAGGGTCATTAATTGTAGTCCTGTTTACTCGGATGAATGATAATAGGGTCCGTCAAACTTCATATACAGTAATATACTCACCAGTGCCGAGCAATCTTCTGTTTAAACATACTGAAAACTTGATGCAACGCGTTAAACATTACAGAGAGTAAATTTATTCTCAACTCTCAAAAACACAGGTAAAAAATTTTAAAAAATAAATTGATTCGCAACTCTCATAACCACGGGTATGAAAAATATGCCCTACTTTGAAGAACATGCAGTAATTTAACGATGGATTTTTAGTGACGTATATATCAACAGAGATCTATTCGTAGCATTTCCTCCCGCACCAATAGTAACATAATCAACAAAAAATTAAATCCGGGAATGCTAGGGAAATACTGGTGTTAGGGCAAAGGAAAATTATTCAACCTTTATGTACAATAGGAATGTTGGAAGACATTCCTTTCAACCTTTATGTACAATAGGAATGTTGGAATTGCACATCTAAATATTTATTCAAAACTAAACCCTTTATTTACATGCTCCGAACCCAAATCCTCATCAACAATGGATGACGCATAAAACGCTCGGTAAAACAGGTCCTCAATACCCTAAAAGGTTTCATCATAGTATTATTCTAATTTAGTTGGCATGCATTCTGAGTTTTCCTCATCTTTTTGCTGCACTTGCTGATGGATGGGTGGAGTTTTGGGGAGCCAAGCGTCACAGTATAATTTCCAAACCAATCAAAGTCACATAATGGGGTGGATGGTTAGTCTTAGTGCATTCTTTCAAAGATATGAATTGCCTGAAGGAAATCATATCTTCGTTTGAGGCTGTGCAAGTTGACCGGGCGATTCCTAAGAAAACTTTTAATTAGCTCTCCCTATTTTCCTGCCTCAATTAATGGGATCAGACTTGGGGTGCAGTTCCCGTTGGGATACAAATAATATAATAATTATGATTATGAACGTGGTGGTCTTCGTCTGAATTAGTCAGTGATTTTGTAATGTGTTTGTCTGTTGGATTTCGTGTTGTGTTCGTCGTGCGCAATATGCTGCGGTAATTTTTCTGTTATGTAGTCTGTATTCTGTGTTCGTATTCTACATTTGTTATTTATGTATTCTGTGTTCGTAATGGTGGTGGAAGGTCGTGGATGAAGGATCTGTAGAGAAAGGGTAAGAGAGAAGCCTCCCTTGGAACAACTGAGTAAGTTTTAATTACTGGTCTATGCGGTCACGCATTCAGAAGAATGCTGTGAGGTAATCGGCTATAATTTTTGCGCGTACGAGTGGAGTTTGAGTTTCTTTATCTTGCGTTGGAGTTCGATGGGTCATATCTCTGCGAAGGCTTGGGTCAACCGTGAGGTGTTCATATAATCAGTTATCGAAAAGTTCGTCTATAACTGCTACGCTTTGAAAATGTATTAATATATTAAATGTTTATGAGTAAATCCCAATAGCAGAACAATAAATATTTGGAGATTTCCAGTAATTTTTGCCATTGTAGCGGCGCTACATTTTACTGTAGTGGTAGCGCTCGCTACAATTTAGTGGGTGTGGCGGTAGCGGTAACGCCTCTAAATTTTGAGCATGTAGCGATAGCGGTAGCGCCGCTACATTTCAAAGTAGCGCTACCCAGCTCTGCGCCTAGTTAACAGTCAAGCGATCAATGCTCAGCTACGCTGACCAAATTTGGAACGTCAACGCCTCGCCTCACAGTAGTCGCCCATAAAACTATCCATGACCCAGCCTACATGTTAGCCACTAGCCCACTAGTTGGCTCAAAATGACTAATAAACCATCTACGCAATGAGGAAGGCATCCTTCCCTTGTCTGCCCATTTGACCTGGTGAGCTTTCAGTTTTTTTTTTCTCCATCATTTTTTCTCCAACTTCTTCTCACCTATGACTCTAAACGTCTGTAGTACTGTCCTCACTGTAGGGAACTGGCCGAACTACCATTGAGACGGGATCTTTCCTGACCACTCACACTGCCTCTGCTAATCTTCCTCCTCTTACGGTGGCCTCTCCTAGCCATCCAGCAGAGCTGCCGCTTCTCGCACATGATCATCGGCGTAAATAATGACAACAACAATAACAAGCAACTACTTAGGGAACGCTAAGTTTTATATGTGTTGTAAAACTTGACTCCATAATAGATCTCCCCAAGTCACAGATACTATACAGTTTCAAGAAAAAATTAAGTAGGTGTTTATTTATCAATGAGTAGTAGGTATGCATACCTGCAACACTTGAACTATCTGCTACTCGTTCTAAGATCTCTGATTTACCTTATGTATATACTGAGAATGAAAATCAAGTCATTTCAAGCAAAATATAATTACTTTTTGCACTTAATGAACATTTTTCGATGCCAAATGGAAGGCAGAGGTGACCGTGCTGAATGTTTTAGTGCATTGTTTCTTTTTCTATTAGGATGCTGACATGTATAACTGAATTATTTTAGTCTATTAGGATTGTAGTGAATTCATGCCAATTAAACTTTTTTAAGCTGCAGAGTGCGAAGTGAAACACTTTTGTGCAGTGTGTATGAGCGATTTAAGGTCGTGACCGGAGGTCAGTTCGCACCCAATCCCAATTCCAAAAGGCTGTAAAGTAATCTTTTTATAAAAAAATATAATTAGGGCCTTTTGTTCAGGCATCAGTTGATTTCAACTTGATTGAATTAACATAGTGTGTAAAAGTTTAGATTCAAATATTTCGGAGTTGCTAGGAAATCAAATTTAAATAAAAAGTTTACCCAATTAACATAAATTGCATCATATTTATCGGAGGAAAATCAATTAAAATAAGCGATAAATTTTCATTCCTTTTATAATAATATGGCAAATAGAATAAAGTTCAAAATGATCTATATCGATCTGGGAATGACTGTAAACCTATGTAATACCCAAAAATCGCGCTATGTTAGGTTAGGTTATCTATAGAAAAAATTTATAAAAAATCGGAAAAAATCGGTTTTCCGATGCCGACCGCCAAAAACGGATTTCTGATTCTTAATCTACACCCCAGAGTTCTGTTCTAACCGTTGAGGCAAGAGGTTCCTTGTGCTGAGCTCCCGTGACAGTAGCCGGCTTCGGCCGGCTGCTACGTCATTGTTCTGGAACTATCATTCTCGAACTTTGAAAATGCTCTGCTGTCCCGCTCCGAGGCGTTGAGCCGGCGAATGGTACGAGTTACGACCAGCTAAAGTGAAGTTTAACTCCTGAACACATATAAATGCTCCCAGCATCAAACTGCAAAATTCGTTACAAAGATTTTAAGTTGCCTCCATGTGTGGTTAGTGCCCCCGGTTTCATGGTTAGTGTCCCCAGGTGAGTGGTTGGTGTCCCCAGGTAGTGGTTAGTGTCCCCAGGTAGTGGTTAGTGTCCAAAGGTGAGTGGTTAGTGTCCCCAGGTAGTGGTTAGTGTCCCCAGGTGAGTGGTTAGTGTCCCCAGGTAGTGGTTAGTGTCCCCAGGTAGTGGTTAGTGTCCCCAGGTGAGTGATTAGTGTCCCCAGGTGAGTTGTTAACTTCCCCAGGTTCCAGGGCCTGGAGTGGGGCTTTCTGCCCTGGAGTGGGACTTTCTGCCCTGGAGTGCTCCATAACACTGAAAACGTCATTAAAACGTCATTACAATGTTTTTATAACGTCTTTATAACGTCATTGGGCTATCTGCCCTGGAGTGGGGCTTTCTGCCCTGGAGTGGTGCTTTCTGCCCTGGAGTGGTGCTTTCTGCCCTGGAGTGGTGCTCTCTGCCCCGGTGTGGTCTCCACTTTGGTGGCCCCGTTCTGCAGCTCTTCACCCATTGAGAAATCTTCAGCTTTCTTTCAAGACACCCAATTTTGTACCTAAAAACAAAATTCAGTCAAATTCCTTGAACCGTTCTGACATGGGGCCGCATTGAACCAGTCTTCAGAGGCTCCCATAAATTCCAATTAAAGAAAGAAAATCGACACCCCAAAAAACATATAATTAAAGAAAAAAACACCTTTTTTTAGATGCACTTAATCTAAAGTTTTACCGAATTATCTTTGTATGACGCTTGTGGCAACATTGCATGATTGCACAGGTCACCCTTTGCTCATCGTTGCAGAAAGAGGAACTTGAACTTGCACTTTTTCAAGTTTCAAAGCCGTCGAATTGTTCGTAAGGTGAGGCTCGAATATTAAATTTATTACGTCTATTACGTGTCACTTTGTATAATCAAATTGTAGGTACTAGCTATGATGCAGGCGATGACGTTACAACTTCGGTAGCTACACCACACGTGCCTTAAAATCTAGGGCTAAGTTCATTTGGCCCAGCGCAGCATGTCTCTCTCAGCATGGTGGCAAACGAGATTAGGTGCCAACGAGAGTTTTGGTGTTGACCTTCCTGTAATTCTGGGGATATTTCTCATTTTCCCTTCCTACTTGACTACTTCTAGGAAATTAGGTACTTGGCGGATTCATTTACTCCTATTATCCCATAGGAAGTTGAATAAAATTTTGAACAATTTTTTCCATAGCTTTTTTGGTGAAATGAGTTTAAAAAATCCTTTGTAAGCCCAGTTCTATTAGGTACTGCTCTTAAATACTATTATGCTTGCACGTTGCAGTTGTATGAATAGAAATTATATAATATTTGTCAGATTTAAATTGTTGAATTTGAATTGTTATGCTTGATACCTACTAATATGGCTCTACTAGCTATATGATATACCTATTACCTACCTACTTTATTACAAAAATAGGCCTATGGTATAATGTATCTTGAACTGAACAAGTTTCCTGCACCCTAGGAAGAAAAATATCTACTGTTCAAGTGCATTGTATCAAAGCTGACCTTTTATTAGACTCCAAACTTCCAAAGTTTGTTTTTGAGTCCTTTAATGTTTAAGTGTAGACAACCTAGTAAATTATCATAGGCTACCTAAATTAAATAATCAGGATGGAATCCTAAGAATGGAAGTTTACCTGTAAAAAAGCTCTCCAGTTTCCACTCAAGGTGGAAAGCTTTCCACACATACAGCAGCCAGTGCTCTGCCAAGTGACTGACTATAAAGGAAAAAGGGTAGGTAGGTAGGCTATCAAATTCAAAAGTTGACATAACTGTTTCAATTGTATAATACCTCAGATTTGTTATAGAATTGTCAAGTTGCCTCATTTGATATTTTTGTTTTTCTTCTATTTAATGGATTTTTAAAAAATTTTCCAGGCCCTTTGTTTGTAAATTCTACTGAAAAACGATTAGGTATAGCTAGGTTTGGTATTAAGTCAAGTAGTCAACTAGTAAAGTTACCTAGTTAGGAGAATTGAGTTTACCAGTACCATAAAATGGGGTAACTTAGACTCCTGGGTTAACTTAGACTACTTTTTGTTTTTTAACAAAAACCCCCAAAACTCAAAAACTATTTGACATAGAAAAATATTGTCAATGGGCATTAGAGGCCTAATGCTGAGGCTACGTAACACAATAGAAAGATTTAAAAAGTTTGCATATTTAATAGGTTAAAAAATTAAAAATGTAACCCACAAAAAAAAGCCATTACTTGAAGCCTGTTGGAGTAGGTACCCCCTCCAATTTTCGTATTTTTGGTAAAATAACTCCAGGTTTTGATGCATTGTAGTACTAGAACTCTTCTAGTTACATATCTATGCAAATGACAAATTTTAGAAAAGTGTCATATTTGGGGGCACTGCCCCCTAATGGGGTAACTTTGACCACTTAATGTGAGCCCTGATGGGGTAACATAGATGGGCTTGGAAATTAATTTAAAATTACTATAAATAACATATTTCATGTTTGATACACCTACTATGTTTTTTATGTTTGACTCTACAGAGTCTTATATATGGTAATTTTTGCTTAATTTCCAAACCAGTCAATATTACCCCTTCACAGCTGACGTTAGGTGGTCTAACTCTAAGTTCCCCCATTCGGGGGCAGCGTCCCCCATTTGCAAACTATTGACACTTTCCTCGAATTTGTCATCTGCATATGCAACTAGTAGAGCTCTACTACAATGCACCAAAACCTGGAGTTACTTTACCAAAAAAATATAAATGATTTTACCACCCAGTCTGAGATACCCCATGAGCTGGGGTAACAAAGGCCATCACTCTTTTTGAAATTACATAAAAACTATGAGAGGCAGGAGCCAGCAATTTATAGTGAGGGAACCTATAGTATGGACCTGTATTTTGCATGTTTCAACTTAATTTTAATTTAGCTAGTAAAAAATGGCATTTAAAATTTTGGTAATGGTTATAAAACAACTGTAGCTCAGTAGAAATTTCTTCAGTTTTTATTTAAATGAGGTTCAAGGATCAAATTTGAAGTCAACTTCGTTTCTGGCTATTAATTGGACGGTGTGGACAAGGTTTTCTTGGTTCCGTCTCCAATATAAAGAAATTGAGGCAGCTGCCGGGTCGTCAGCGTATACGTGAAACGCACGTAAGGTATGCCCCGTCGCCTCGGTTATGTTCTGAAGTAGAAAAGAAAAATACTCTTAAATTGCTGCTTATAAAGAAATATAAAGAACTAATTAGCGAAATAATCGAGATATAATTGGCAAGAATAATTCAGTAGTAAAATGAGATCATAATTACCTTAAATGAAAAATTCATTTAAGAGGCTGTAGCCAAGTAATTGAGCCGATTTTAAGTTAGTAAGAAATATTAGTCCAGTGACTGTTTAATTTAACGCATGCGGTTAATGGAATTGATAAGAGTTGCTGAGAAGCAACTAAGATTTTAATTTGAACACACTGGACTAATGAAGATAATAAGAGAATGGCATGCAAATGATGGAGGTTGATGATTTAAGAGGAAATTTAATGATTTAATAGAGGCAAGATTCGCTGGCAAAACCGGCGGCTATCTAGGCTCGTCTCTTTTTAGATTAAAGGTACGGAGCGAAGTAAACTCTTTCTTCACTTTAAGAAAGATGGAAATTTTAAATATAAATTCTAACATTTCAAAATCTCTACTAAATTAAATTTCTAATAAAAAAAGGTGGTCTAAGTTAACCCATTTTATGGTACTGCAGTAGATATACCATATATGAGGGCAGGACTTTTGGGCACAGCCAATCGCAGCTGAAATTTTAGCCTGGAAAGGATGGATTTAGATTTGGGGCGTGGTGACTGAGAAAAAAGAATTTCAGGGTCAGGCCTTTGCAACGGCCATCAGCCACGCATCACATGTTCATTTGTTTCATCACAATCCCATCCACCAATAGGCCTAAAAGCTGGAAAGGGACAAGATATGTATATAATGGACTGAAAGTGGGATGTTCCTGACCTTTCCAAGCTTTCAGGTCCTGTTTAGTGCTTTAAATATGCAATCTTTCCTGAGTGTCCTGGTTAATATAAGTTCCCTCTAGAATTCCACACTGTCATTGTCTCTGTTAGCATTACTGAATACCAACAAAGGAGAACATTTTGTTGTCCTTCAGCAGCTCAAGTTCATTTTTGAATTTTGAGACCTTCAAGTTGACCAGCAAGTAATTACTGTCCATCATTATCTTACATGAGAATGAGATGTTGGTTTAAATCTTTAGTAGGTGAGGAAATAAAAAATAAACTGATTCTGAAATATCTGCTTCAAGTCCCTTTGACAACATGTATAGAGTGACTGGCTTTCCTGGATTCCTGCCATTTTCAAAACTGCAAGATTCCTGCTAGATGAATTAGTATTGAAATTTATTTTGTACTGCGTTTGAAGTGGCATGATTTTATTCATAATTAGGGATATTCAAATCTAGCATCCTGCTTGTACATGATGTCCCAAAAAAACCATACTCAATTTTGAATGGCTGTAACTCAGAAAGTACCAGTAATTGAGTTAAAAAAATTTGGAAAGTCAAGATTTGTTCCCTATGTTTTTCTCCATCTCTCCATCAAAAATCAGACAGATCGATGTAGCCATAAGCGTTTGATAGAACTTTCAGTGACACGTGCTAAAATCGTGCTTGCGCAAGGTTTTAGTAAGCTCATTTTGCATAATCATTACGTTGTCTTGACATGTTTTCTTTTCGCTGTTTTTTTTTTGTATCTTTGGTGAGACAAAAACATGGCATTCATTGGTGAGAGGCAATCATGACAATCTATGATGAGACACAATCATGACAATCTTTGGTGAGACACAATCATGACAATCTTTGGTGGGACACAATCATTGCAATCTTTGGTGAGACACAATCAAGGCAATCTTTGGTGGGACACAATCATGGCAATCTTTGGTGAGACACAATCATGGCAATCTTTGGTGAGACACAATCATGGCAATCTTTGATGAGACACAATCATGACAATCTTTGGTGAGACACAATCATGACAATCTTTGGTGAGACACAATCATTGCAATCTTCGGTGAGACACAACCATGACAATCTTTGACCAGTGAGACACAATCATGACAATATTTGACCAGTGAGACACAATCATGGCAATCTTTGGTGAGAGACAATCATGACAATCTTTGGTGAGAGACAATCATGACAATCTTTGGTGAGAGACAATCATGACATCTTTGGTGAGACACAGTCATGACAATCTGGAGAGACAATCAAGGCAATTTTTGGTGAGACACAATCATGGCAATTTTTGGTGAGACACAATCATGGCAATCTTTGGTGAGACACAATCATGTCATGAAATTCACCAAAGATTGTCATGATTGTGTCTCACCAAAGATTTTCATGATTGCCTCACCAAAGATTGCTATGATTGTGTCTCATCAAAGATTGTCATGATTGTGTCTCAACAAAGATTGTCATGTTTGTCTCTCACCAAAGATTGTCATGTTTGCCTCTCACCAAAGAGGCAAATGTTTTTGTATCAGCAGATACAAAAAATAAAACGGCAGAAAGAAAACATGTCAAGACAACGTAATGATTATGCAAAATGATCTTGCTAAAACTTTGCGCAAGCAGGGTTTTAGCTCATGTCACTGAAAGTTGTATCAAACGCTTATGGCCACATCGATCTGTCTGATTTTTGGTGGAGAGACTCAGAAAAACATAGAGAACAAAACCTGACCTTCCAAATTTTTTTAACTCAATTACTTTTCGAGTTACTTGTTTTTTTTTTTTGACACCCAGTACAGGCATGGAATGCTAGATTGGTGAGCTTTGACTGAATTTTTCAAGCCGTGGTTATATGGATTTGCCAGCTGTGATTCCATTTCTTTGAGACATTCCATTTTTCCGAGCCGTGAATTCCATATCTCAGCCATGAAACTCCATTTACAAGCCGCAAACTTATTTACAGTCTGTGCACTTGTTACACCATATCTCTAATTTTACCCTAAAAGTCAAACAGCAAAACTGACATTTGTCTTAACTTTAGTGGCAACTGAGAACATGATGATGCAGTCTGACCACTCTGATGTGACTGCAGCTGTGCAATCTTCTAGGAAATGTTTATTTGACATGTTATTACATTCTGCTTTGACTTCTGCAGGATATTTGGTATGAGCATTAAAGTAATGTGGATTGCGCCATCATTGCACAAGTCAAAAATGTTATGAAATGACATGTTTGCAAAGTGCAAACTGCAATTTTTCCAATTAAACAAAAATACATGACATTAGAGCCATGAGATTTTACACCTACTGAAATTATATGATATTAAAAGCCCTGATATTTCAGAAAAGAAAAATAGGACTACTCCAGCCTTGTGCCTGTACCTATAGCAGGGTTTGTACCAGTCCTGGAAAACCTGGAAAATTGTGGAATTTGATTTCTCATTTACCAGGCCTGAAAAGTCATAGAATTTGATTTTTCATTTTCCAGGCCTGGAAAGTCATTGGATTTCATTTCAGGTTATGGAAAGTCATAGAATAGGTCTCTGAGGAAGCTAGGCTGAAGTCATGGGAGGCTGAGAGTGAAGAGTGTATTTGTCTATTGTGGCCATGAGTGTGACTGACAATATATATTGCGCTATTGCTGGCATGGAATATATCTTCCATCTAAGCTGCCTCCAAGATTTCATGCTATTTTTGGAGCTGCAAGGTTCTTGCTAGATAGAATTCTTCTTCCTTTCTTCAAATAAAACTTCACCTTAATTCAAATAAAACTTCATGATTAAGATGCAAGGTGTAATTTTCTAAGTAGATGAAAAATTTGTCACTTTGGAGCTGCAAAATTTCATTCTTGAGTAGGAGTATTTCATTTTAGCATCATAGGGACAGCAATAGCTGCTGTCTGCTGTACAACTCTTAATGCTACCAGCACTGCAACTTTGAAATTATCATGCTACTGCTACTATCAGCTTGGTGTTTAACTATCAGTTTCTACTATCAGTTTAAAAGTTTTGTCAGTTGCAAAATATGATCTTAGTATTTGAGATGTAAGAAAACTAGCCTATACAAATTGTTATATCCTAAATTGAATGAACACTTTTTTGTATATTATATACTCCTCCTGAATTCCACACTAGGTAAATGATGTGGGTAAAGTCAATGGTGCAATAAAAAGCAATGTTAGAATTTGAAAGTTTTTTTGGCCCACCCCTACTGTACAAGTCTTATCACTCTGTGCATCAGTGTCACTGTGGCCAAGCAACCTATGGAGCTATGGTGGGGTGGGTATGGGAGAGTAAATCTTCCATTTGCTATGTTGGCTCTTTAGCTGATATGTTGAGGTTTATAAGTGAAGGTTACTGTCTTGGGAGGTCATTATAAAGAATGCTCCTTAAGCTACCTAGTGACTAGGCAGACATTGATGCTGCTGCATGGAGCCATCGACTTGAATCGACTTGAATCGACTCGAGCCATCGACTCACCCAGGGCAGGCACTTTCAAAACATTGCTAAGTGCTCGTAGCGGCTTAAGTGCAGCATAAGTCTGCTAAGTGTGCATAACTCCAAATGATGGTACCTTTGAAACATTTTGCGGTATGTTATGTGCAAAAAGATGAACGTAACTTTGTGCCGCCGATTCAAAGGTCGCATAAGTGGCGTTACGATCACTTTTGATTGAGTGAAGCGATTGGTAATCGTTTAGTTACTAGTGTCTAGTCTCTAATAGTGTCTGGACTAGTGTTTCATACTAGTGTCCAGACTCTAATATCATTATAAGGTAAATCCTCTAATTTTTATTTAGACAAATATATTTATTTTGATGTTTAGGAAATTTTATTAGTCATGCATGCAATGAATTTTTTCTTGGTGCATGTCAAGAGAAAACGAATCTGACTGGTGAAGCTAAAAAATGAATTCTCAAAAACTCTATTCTCGCTGTTCATTATGTGATATTAAATCATTAAATATTACTTTT
Organism: Hyalella azteca; assembly: GCF_000764305.2. NCBI lineage: Eukaryota > Metazoa > Arthropoda > Malacostraca > Amphipoda > Hyalellidae > Hyalella > Hyalella azteca. The sequence goes on along the minus strand of NW_025941222.1, from coordinate 42,615 downwards.
GCTATCTTGAAACTGCATTTGTCATTAAAATTTTAGATAAAAAGCGTCTAGAATTCTTTACAAAGAGCCAAAATGTTAAATAACTGAACATAGAATCATGGCGTCATATGACTCATAACGTAAACAAAACATTTAAGCAAGCTTGTGATTGGCTGAGAGCCAGAGTGTTTTGAAAGTACGCCTCTAGCTAAGTTGGTTGTACGAAAGTTATGAAGGCGCCAAAAGTCGCTGATAATATGCTAGACATATCTTCTTGAGCCTAAGTTCAAGAAGTTACGTCCACTTAGTAATGTTGAAAGTACATGCCCAAATACGTTCACTGCTTTCCTGCCATTATTGGAACCACATAAATAATGCGATTCCTGGTTGATACATTATATCCTAGCTATATATTTCTATATACATAATTGTTGACTAAAGTGAACAATCATGCTGTCAAATTTCAATCCAAATGTATTAGAAATATAATTTTTGAGTCATGAGATTTCAGTAATAAGTAGGAAATTTCTCGTGTTGTAGGAAGACGCTCAACATTTATTATATTTTAAATAATGAATTATGTCACCTGGATTACTGATGAAAGGTTTGACTGGAGGTCAGGGCACACACCAGTTTAGATATTTTTGGATAGTGCTAGGGAGTAGGGACAAAGTCAGATTTGTTTATGTGAATTGCATATTTGTTATTCTGAATGATTTATTTGCCAAGTAGAGTGCATGGTTGAGCAATAAGACTTTTGCTTATACCTATAATATATATGCACCTGAAATTCAGATATTGATGTTAAACAACTTTTCCGATCCTGAGCCTGAAGAATGATAACAATGGATGATCTTTCCAATAATATTCAAATAATATTCTTTCCTATAACTTGGCAGCTAGTTGTATTTTTGACCATCAATTTCTTGAGCCAAATGGCAATAGGTGCCCCTGTGGCAGGCAGTCCAGTGCAATTATGAGTCAAAACTTGTGTACCATAAACCATAGTTAAAAACCAAATGGGAATTGTGACAAATTTTGGAAACTTTGCTTGGATATTAAGAATCATCTTAAGGAATATTAGGTAAGAATATTATTTTCATGATGGAATTGTGACAAATTTTGGAAACTTTGCTTGAGTATTAGGAATCATCTTCAGGAATATTAGGTAAGAATATTATTTTCATGGATGGTATTCCACATGTAAGTAAATGCTTGAGTAGGCACTGTTCAAATTATTTAAGAGCTATTGCATTGGTGAATTCTCTAGCATAAGAATGTTTGGCTCATCTATTGGCCAACTCTCCAGTCCCAAGCAAAGGCGCAAATTTGTAGAAATAATTATGTTCATGAAAAGTCAGTTTGAAATTATGTTCACGAAGAGTCAGTTTGAAATTATGTTCACGAAGTCAGTTTGAAATTATGTTCATGAAGAGTCAGCTTGAAATTATGTTCACAAAGAGTCAGTTTGAAATTATGTTCACGAAGTCAGTTTGAAATTATGTTCACAAAGAGTAAGCTTGAAATTATGTTCACGAAGAGTCAGCTTGAAATTATGTTCACAAAGAGTCAGCTTGAAATTATGTTCACAAAGAGTCAGTTTGAAATTATGTTCACGAAGAGTCAGCTTGCAATTATGTTCACAAAGAGTCAGTTGGAAAGTGGGCCCTTATATTTATAATTCCAGTTGTGATTTTTACCAATTTTCATAAATCTTTTGCTTTTTAGCAAATCTCAATTTTGGTTGAAAAAATACCCAATAGATATTAATTAGAAGTAGGTCCTCTGCCTGTTTCTATAGGCAATTTAAACCCAATGGTCATATAAGAAAGGTGACCACTATGTATCTCCTTCATACAAAAGTCCATATTGTGAGTTTTGGGAGTTCCTCACATTCTTTGACTTTGATTTGAACAGTGTTGAAGAAATAAAGTTTGGTGTGAACCCACCAGTCTATGTTAGCCCAATGTTAACTGTATGTTAATATTTTAATTGTAGGTTAAGCTAATTTGTACATTGTAGTTTCATAAAATGAAATGCAAAATGAGCTACATTGGTCCTTGAAAATGTTTTTTTTTTCTATGAGATTCTCATACATTATGATTTCTGCATTTTTTAGGTTTTTTGTTCATTATCTCTAAACATATTTATTACAGTACTCTTGAAAGAAAAACTTCAATTTGGTTTACAATAGTACCACTCACTAAATGATATATGTATGTAATGCTGGCCTCTAAAAACAACCCACAATGTGAGTTGCAGAAAAATCCACCCATTGAAATTTTTTGTTAATGTTATTAGGTCCAGTAACTTGTTCTAGTCATAAAAGACCCATCATAATGACATGAAATCAAAAAAAGAACCACCAGATGTCTCCATATCAAAATCCATGCATAGTTTCACAATTTTGTCTAAATTCTTATGTGCTGTTACAGCATTTTTTGTCATCATTGCTACAGAAATGAATTTCACCACTTTTTTATTATTTAATTTTAGACTTGCTTAACTTTTATCCTTTAGATTAATTTCAACTTGGTTGTTAGCTAATTCAGCATGTGGGTTTTTCAATTTTGAATAATTTAGCTTCTTGGTTAGAATTGGCACTACAAGCCTGACCATTTATGAGCATTGACATAATGAGAAGGTTTGGTACAAATTTCAAAGTGGTTGGTTTGTGAATTATTTAAAAGTTATTTGGATAAAGCTGAAAGCAAATTTTTTAAAGGCTGACACTATAATTACCACAAGGTCCTTTAACTTCATCTATACCATCGAATGGGGTAACAAGGGATGGGCGGGGTAAATCAGGACAGTGGTCCCACATTTCATAGAAATGTTGTAGCAGCTTAGAGATAAACTAATCAAAATATTGCAAAACAAAAATAGTGGAGTCAAGTTCAACATTTTACTATCTAAGTAGCACAAAGCAATTTGACTAATGATACATTTACTCCTTTTACAAAAATCCCTGAAAAAGTGTGAAAAGTGAGATTTTGGAAAAGTACCTCTGCTAAGGTCTGCAGCAAAAAAAAAATATTCTGTATTTAAAAACTTTACTTGAATAAAAGTTGCACACAGGTGTTGGTCCTAAAAACGTGATTGACGGAATTTGCTTATCTCGTTAAAAAAATGGCAGCCATTTCTGCAAGATGGGATAATAATGGACACCCCGTGGTGTAATAATGGACACCCCGTGGTGTAATAATGGACACCCCGTGGTGTAATAATGGACACCCCGTGGGGTAATAGTGGACACCCCGTGGGGTAATAATGGACACCCCGTGGGGTAATAATGGACACCCTGTGGGGTAATAATGGACACCCCTTGGGGTAATAATTGACAACTCTAAAATGCATTTAGAGTAGAACCTTGGTTACCAAAGGCTCCAGTTAACAAATCAATTAACAACAAAAAATTTTAATTATAATTACCTTGCTCAGCAAAAAAATTTTGCTTGAAGAAAAATCAATGCATCATCAGTCATCCCAAAATTGTGCATAGAATGTCATAGATAGAATTGTGCACCTGGCAACAATATGAAAATTAATGAAAATTAATTAACCTAAACCATGATATATTTCTCCAAATATATGAAGGTTGTCATTAAAATATTCCCTTTTGTTTCAGGTATGTTTATTATGATCTTTTTTTATAGTGAATTCACTTGACCCAATTAAAATGGTGTGAAATTACAAGCCATCCTGTGAGCTTACAGATGCAGAAGAAATGCTATATGACTGCTGATAGGTAGCTTGCAGTGGACAAGGTTGTTGTAAATGCTCAATGGCATGTTGACAGTTATGATATCACATCAATAATACAGTAATGTATGGATATGGTACTACCAGTCCAGTATCATAACAGTAAAGGAAAAAAAGTAAAAATCACAGAAAATATCATTCATTCCACATTTACATCTACAAAGGAAGAGGACTTCAGAGTACTGTCCAAAATGGATGAGTACACTTTACAAGCTTCAAACGTTTTAAAAGAAGTTTTATTTCAAGTGTCCCAGATTACCCTATTCCCAGGGGTAATATGGGACGCTTTTATTTTGGGTCTGGCTCCTTACAAATAGCATACCATAAAATGGGGTAACTTATACCACTTATTTTTTAAATGATGCCATTTTTTTACTAGCTAAATTAAACTTAGATTGAAACGTGCAAAATGCAGGTCTATGCTCTAGCTTTACTCACCATAAATTGCTGGCTCCTGCCTCTCATAGTTTTTATGTAATTTAAAAAAAAGTGATGGTCTTTGTTACCCCAGCTCTTGGGGTATCTTAGACTAGGTGGTAAAATCAATTATATGTAATTTCAAAAAAAGTGATGGGCTTTGTTACCCCAGCTCCTGGGGTTTCTTTGACCGGGTGGTAAAATCAATTTTATTTTTTGGTAAAATAACTCCAAATAACTCCAGGTTGTGGTGCATTGTAGTAGAACTCCTCTAGTTACATATGCAAAGACAACATTTAGGAAAGTGTCATAGTTTGCGAATGGGGGGCGCCACCCCCCAATGGGCGAAATGTGACCACCTAATGGCAGCCGTGACGGGGTAACATTGACCGGTTTGGAAATTAAGTTAAAATTACCATATATAAGACTCTGTAGAGTCTGAAACATAAAGAAATAAACATTAATAGGTGTATCAAACATAAAATATGTTATGTAGGCACCTATAGTACTTCTAACTTAATTTCCAAGCCAGTCAATGTTACCCCGTCACAGCTGCCATTAGGTGGTCAAAGTTACCCCATTGGGGGGCGGCGCCCCCCATTTGCAAACTATGACACTTTCCTAAAATTTGTCTTTTGCATATGTAACTAGAAGAGTTCTACTACAGTGCATCAAAACCTGGAGTTATTTTACCAAAAAATAAAAAAAATTGGAGGGGGTAATTCGACAGGCTTTAAATAATAGCTCTTTTTCATGGGTCACATTATTAATTTTTTAACCTATTAGATATGCAAACTTTTTAAATCTTTCTATTGTGTTACGTAGCCTCAGTATTAGGCCTTTGATGGCCATTGACCAAATTTTTCTATGTTAAATCGTTTTTGAGTTTTGGGGGGGTTTTGTTAAAAAAACGAAAAGTGGTCAAAGTTACCCCGCCGGTCAAAGTAACCCCATTTTACGGTATGGAATTTTTTCTGAGATGTCATGTGATAGCCCTCGCAAAGAGATTTGAAATAACCCCAAAGTTTTTTATAAAATTTTTCATGGTAAGAAGTTATCAATGAAAAACGCTCAAAACCGTCCCATATTACCCCGTTAGACGGTTATCATTCAACATACATCACAATAGTATGAAACCAAAACGATGACAGCAGATATATACCTGCTTTATGCTAAAGTCTGTACTGTAATCTTTGTGAGTTTGCCTAATTTTTTTGGCAATTTAATTTATATTTTTCTCCATTGTGCAAGAAATAAACATGTGTGAAGTATTCAACTATTTTGTTTAGGAAATCAGTATTTTAGTCCTAGATGTTATCATTTCAACTTCAGTGTTGATCTAACTTGCGTAATGGAGTTGCTCTAAGTAGAATGTATGAAAATGAACATCTTTCCTTGAAACTACCCCTTTCTTTCGTTTTACCCATTCAAATTTTAAGAAAGAGGTTCACAATTTTTTAGTGATTGTATATTTTTCATTGGAAACCAATTAGAAGCCTATAGAATGCGTTTTAAAAAGCAAGTTGTAACTAGAAGCCTTAAAAAAAGTTGGATGAAATGATCAGAAAAGGGCTTAGACTTCTATCTTAAAACTGTATATATGTGGTACATGTATTTGACTCTTTCGATATCATTGGATCTTGCTGTGCAAAAAACCGTCTGGCTATTAAAAACAAAGTACGTATTCCCAAGTATGTTGAGAGTAAGAACCTGCCGATATCCATCGGCCAAATCAGTACCTATGGCTGACAGAAGTTAAACATTATAATTTACAAAGAATCAATTATTTCAAATTATCGAGCACACAGAAAATCACATGAGAGTCCAGAGTTAAATATGAGGCTCACCTGTCTAGCAGCGTGGGACAACGGGATCTAAGTTAGTAACAAGCTTAGCATGGAAGTCAACATCGGGATGAAAAAGTATATCAAAAAATGTGGGGTTGCATGCTCTTGCATAGGTATAGTATGTTTCAAAGTTATAAGACATTGAGTGTCAGTAATCATATGCAACTTCCCGAGCAACCGTCGGCTACGCACTCTTCTTGGACTTAGTCTGATCAGTGGATTTTTACTTCGAGTGGCACGATTGCCGAGTGAAATTTTATCAGGAATTCTCTATTGAATATTTCCAGTGAGAATTCCTACCATAAAAATGTACAGGGTGTTTCAGAATTAAGTAACCCTTTTAATTTGTTAATAAATAAGAAACTAAGAACGTTATAAAGTTGAAACTTGTTTTATTTAAAAGAAGAACATTTTCATGGTAATATTGCACCAAAGTTACGTCATTATCCTGTATAGCTTGCTAAATTTGTGTTTAATTATCAAGCCTTAAATTTTCATCATGATTCGCTACAGCAAAGAAGAAAGAACAAAAATTATCGCTACAGTCAATAACGATGTCAATAACAGAAGTTCAACGTGATTACAGGATCCATTTCAAAACAAGGATCCTTCAAAAAAACACATTTAAATATCTTTATCGAAAATTTGCGGATATAAAAAATTTGCACTCTCGTCAGAAACACTAATGAAGGTTATGAAAGCAACGAAGAGAAGAGCCCTATTTTGTCAAAACAATTGTGGTGGGCATTTAAAAGATATTACATTTAAAAACTAGGATACAATATTACCATAAAAATGTTCTTCTTTTAAATAAAACAAGTTTCAACTTCATAACGTTCTTAGTTTTTTATTTATTAACAAATTAAAAGGGTTACTTAATTCTGAAACACCCTGTACAATATTCTAACTAATAACCTGCTTGTTTTAATACACATATCAATAAGAGTTTATTCAATGAGATGTCGTTTAGTTCTTAGTACCTACGCATTGGAATTTATGTGTAACGACGAGACTGAGCTCGAGTTGCTCGCAGGCGTCGCGCGCGTACTGCCGTGGTACGGAGCGCGTGCAGAGCGCTATACGCAGCGCTCAGCAGACGTCGGGTGAAGCTTCCCTGCCTCTTCAAATGAGCGCCCTAAGCGTTGAACATGCGAACAGCGGCAACGGCAGCAATGGAAACGGTAGCAATGGTTAGTTTTCTTGAGAATTTTGTTCTATTCCAGAGAAACTTGAAATATATACAGAAGCACCTAAGAATATTTGTGTTACCATGTTTTTTTTATAAGAATAGCTTTGTGCCTATTTGGCAATTGGCAGAGATTTTAGATACGGATCGTAAAAATATGAGGAATTTCTAAAAAGTTAATCTTCCATTTCAGGAAATGGCAACCTCTAGTCGAGGACATTCGCGTGGCGGTCATTTCTCTCGCGAAGATTCGAAGCAAATGATCCTTCGACCGCACAACAACTCCAAGATAGACAAGTGGCGGTTAAGACAGGCCAATGTGTATAAATTGGTAGTTCATCTCTAAGGATATGACCTAGGTTTTTTGTGTAGTTGATAATCACTTCTGTCTACCATGAGATATTTGCCGTTGATAATGTAGTGCATATTTTCTTACGGTATGTTCTAATTATGACTCTTACCAGGTACTGGGAAGCTACGACGAACCAACGACATAAATCTTCTCGTCAACTATTTTGAGATGGAGAAGTGTCAGGACTGGCGACTCAATTTCTACGCCGTCATTTACGAGTACAGTATATAAATTTTCTAACGTCCCGTGTGATTTTAGGATCAATACTTTATAACCGTCTATCGCCGTAAGTCACTCTCAGGGAACATAACTAATCAACTTGAATTATACGTAAAGTATTGAGCGTAGCAACCTGAGGACGTTCGCAACGTATGCAACAGAGAACATTTTAAAGTTGTCGTACGTGGCGGCAACCATCAGTGCAAGTCATTTTGCGCTCACTAGAACGTATCATTATTGGGAAGTAGGCTTGTAACAATATTGCTCCGGTTACGAATCATTTTTTCCGTTTTTGAGGAAATAACAAGTATGATGAACTCGTTAATTTTTTCAGTCCCGCCTAAGACGATCGTCGCCAACGTTACAAGATCATGGAGCCTCACCTGAAGCATTTTGGTGGCCGTGTCTTTGATGGCATGAACATCTTTTCGCTCATTCTTCTGCCTAATAAGGTGAGGCTGCGCTAATAATTTCAAATTGATGTAGATAGCAGAAATTTTGTAAATTATTTCCGGGGCTGGTCGTTCCATTATCTGGTCGGTCAAATAGACTTCTGCTTCTGCAGCCAATTTTGCAGCTGAGCGACGAAGACTTCGTTCTCAACTTCTCCCTCGTGTTTTTGACTAGTTGTTTTGTTCGGCCACTTCGTTTCCTTGGAACCCTGACCAGGTCGATTGCAGATTTAGCCAGTTTACTTGAATTTTTTAGCCACCTTTCACACAGTTCACGACGAATACGGAGTTTTTTTGCAATGACTTACACATTAATGCCGAGCGGTTCCATTTTGAACCAGCAAAAAATAGATTCATAATAAAATTTAATGATCAAATAAATATAGAAGTGGATGCGTAGGTTTGATACACATCTTGTACTTATGGCAAAGTTTGGTTCTGCTGCGCCGACTACCCCCTGTTCAGTTAACATTCAAAGATTATAAGAACCAAGTGTCAGACAGGACGGCTTGATATCATAGCGGAGAAGTACGAGTCATTCGTTCTAAAAATATATTATTTACGACTCAGATGCAGAATTTTATCAATAAAATGATTACTTTTAATGCTGTATATGGTATTGCGTGATACAATTTTTCTAGTCATTTAGATCATGAAATATATAGCCCGGTTCCAAATGGGACGAAGCTATAATTTTTCACATAAAACAAAAAATGAATATTTGAATATATTTTTTATTTATTACCGTTCAAAGTGATAATATTCTCACATGAAATAAGAGAAAAATTCAGACAACAATTCTCGGCATTATTGGGTTAATTACTCTCATCCTTTTTATATGGGGGTTATAATTGTATTTCTATATCTGCCACAAGTAAGACTAAATTAACATCTTAGACTTCTGCAATATATAAGATGAATTAACAGATGATATTAAGCTTCATAATAAAAGAAAATATTTCTAGAAATAAATTTAAGTTCATTGCAAATATCATGCCATAAATAGGTGGACCTTGTAGTTGATATTTTACCAAGATATCAATTAATGAAAGTTATAACAAATTTTCAGGAAACTGTGTTCTCCAGCACGACAAGCGACGGTGATTATAACATCACAGTGAAATTTGTCCGAGAGTTGGACTCCTTGGACGACCAATTCATCAGGATCCTCAACCTCATACTTCGCCGTTGTCAAGCTGCCATCGGTCTCACGCTCATCGGGCGTCACTACTTCAACGTCAAGAATTTCCAAAACCTTGATGCAGACCTCAAGTTGGTGCTCTTTTTATTAGGCGTTTCTTGTCGTTCTCCGCACTGCAGTAATGATTTTTTTATTAAAAATTATATTAACGCGTGCGAAACTTTGTCAAAGAAATTGCCGAGAAACTGGTAATGTACAGTGTAAACGACTCCATCGTGCTGAGGGGTGAACTCGACTAATTTAATTTAAACCACAAAGTATCCATGATAAGAATTCATTGGGTGAGATACCGTGACTGATTACAGGATGCGCGTGTATCCTGGCGTCCAGACCAGCATCAGGCAGCATGAAGACAAAATACTTCTGAATGTGGACATAGTTCACAAGTTCCAGCAACAGACTTCAATTCTGGATCACATTAGAACGGTATATTATATGATGACCGCTTTTTAATAAAATCAGATGATTTAGAGTGATGAACTACAATTAATCAATATTAAATGCATATTTTGAATTATCAGGTAGCCTCACGATAAATGTTAATTATTTTCAGTACCAGAGTATTAAAAGTAGTGTCAGGTGTCAGGTCTAAATATTTTTTCGACTGTCAAATATAGAGAGTTGTAAGAACGTTCTCTTCTTATCTTCAAGACTGTGAACACTTGATTTAACTAATCTTGCTTCATTAGTGGTTTGTAGACATTATTTGCGATGACCTCTGCCAGCTACAGCTACAATTTATAATCGACTTATTAATATGTCGGCAGATGAGGAAGGACGATCGCGATCGCCTACTGATAGGACAGATCGCCATGGCTAAATAAAACCGCCTCACATACCGCATCGATCACTTAGATGATACCAAGAATCCTATGTCGACTTTCCAGCACCGCGGCAAGGAGACTACTTACACGGACTACATGAAAGATGTCAGTCTATGTGCTATTTCTTCTTAGAGTATTTTGCGTTCAAGCCTTAAATATGCCGATTCATATGAGTGGTATCCCAATGTCAAGTTGTCTTGTTCACATTGATTTGTTAAGTCGTGATCATAATCACTTAGAATTGGGTCAGCAACACTGGAATTTCGGTGCACATCGAAACCTTTTAGGACATCATTTTTGGTTCGTGCAGAAATACCAACGGACCGTGAATGACCTGATGCAACCGCTGATATACAGCAAGCCTACTGGTCGTCAGCTAAGAAGTGGCTTGACGGAAATCTATCTGGTGCCCGAGCTGATGAGATTGACTGGCATTCCTGATGAGATTCGCACGAATTTCCACAAAATGAAGAGGCTCGTTGACTTCACGAAGATGGGTGTCGATCGGCGAGTTGCAGCTCTCAAAAAGTTCAACCATGATTTGCAAGAGAATAAGGTAATTGCTATGAAAAAACCCTGTGGCTAATTAATATTATGATCAGCTGTTGAAAATTTTAGCTTAGTGGATGAGGAAGAATAATTTTCCTATTAGTTTGAGCAAATTACCATGTGTTACATTTCTAAAAAGTACCGAAACGAAGTACTTTACGATATTATAACTCGATGCATTTTAGAGATATGTAGCTTGGTGCCTCTTACTCTTATCTATACTCATCCGTGATTTTGCATCCAGGTGCGCCAGGATCTAGAGCTTGGGGTCTAAAACTGAACACCAACTTAGTGAGCCTGACTTCAGGTGTGATGAACCAAGAGGACATTTTGCTGGCTGGGGGAATGTCAGCGCAGTACAAAGCTGATGATGCGGACTGGAGTTTCGGCTGCCGAAGTAAGTGGATTGATACACTAGGTGCAATTGGACTGACGAATCTCTGATCTGACGTTACTCGGTCTAAGTGTCTGACCGAAAACATCATTACGAATAAGTTATTCGTACGAGATGAAGGCATAAAGGAACATGTTTACAACCCTTAGTTAACGGATTGAACTCGGTAGTTAATTATATTTGCTTAATAAGGGTGCGTGTGTTGAATAATTATCGTTTTTTGTCATCCGTGCGCATACTTGATGCGTCGATGTAATATGATTAGATAATTTTATTTCATCAATGGTGCAATCGTGAGAACAGTGGCCAGGGATCGCATTAAGAAATGAGTGATTTTTAAATTTCAGTAAACGATTCATAATGAAGAGTTAAATTTTCAATGTATTACATGTATCTGTTAGCAATTTTCAGCAAATGGTTCTCACATATAAGAGTAATTAGCTCGCATATAAGAGTAATTAGAGGTAAGAATATAGTAATCAAGAACCATCATTCTATTAGAAGTATCTGACTGTTGTCAGATTGCACTCTTTGTCGAAATAAATATAAAGTTTGTAAAGTTTTATTGATTGAATACTCGCGTGCATCCGTGTAAATGTGTAATAATTGCCAGTCCATTCAAGAAAAACAGCGCAAAGTCCTTTAAAAATTGGAATGTGCTTGTGGCCTAGAAAAAAATTTGTTTAAAAATCTTGTGTTACTGTAATATTAGTTTAAATATTCTACCTTTATGGACATAATTTGAAATTTCAATCTAGTCCTTGAATTTTTTCATTCCTCAGTACCTGTATCATGACCTGTGGTACATCAAAGTATCTTTAATTTTTTCTATCTCTAACATGTTATTTTAATTTTGTAGACAAGTCAATGATGGTGTCTATTCCTCTGAACAACTGGGTGGTTCTTATCGGTGGACGGATTAACGTCGCCGATGGGAGCGCTTTCATCCAAATGCTTCAGCAAGCCGCTCGTACCGTCGGCATGATGGTCAGTTACGCTCTAATTAAGCCGTCGTCGTAATGATCATTTACTTTACATGTCCATCCTGACATTGCACGTGAACTTGAAATTTTTCATTGATAACCCGATAACCCGAGTGATGCTCGTATTTGTGCGGCTATGCATGTTCTCTAAGAGTGATTTTAGAAGGTTTTATATCTTGCCTGATACGTCGACAGATCAAGCCTCCGGAGATGGTTCAGTCAAGTGGAATGCACGAGACGGAGCAGGAGATCATGAAGCATCAGGGCTGCCAGATGATCATGATCATCTTGGACCGCGCGTTGCAGAACAAGTACGGGATGCTGAAGAAGAAACTCGCTTGTAGCATCGGCGTGCTCAGCCAGGCAAGTATTATTTATCGTGTCGCTTCTAATATATAATATTGCGATTTCGGCGTTTATTAGGCTGAAGGCCTGTCGCTGTTTCTTAACATTGCAGGTCATCCACAGCTTATTGCGGGCTCGAACTTGCAACTCAATGCTTGAATTTTTTTTCGCTTAACCACCCGGCCTCCTTGCCGATTCTGACCAGAAACTGGCGCACAGAGCTGGGGTCGAACCCGCAGTTATCTGCTCCAATCTTGGTACTCTGAACTTCAACCATTGGGCCACCCTGAAATATTGGCCACTCCACAATAATATTGTTTAATTATTCATTCATAATGAGGTAAATACATTCCTATATTCATGCATTTTTTACTTTAACTTGATGATGATTAGTTCATAAACTCATTCGCAAATAAATTTCACCATTAATAAAGAAGGTCATGAGCTTCACTCGTAAACAAATGAACTAAAGTGTTAGAAGCAGAATCGCGTAGTGATATGAGCAAGTTAAGTCTGTGTGGAACACCAAGGTTTGTTTCTCTAAGATTGGATGTGTTACTACTGTATTAACGGGAATAGAAGGCTTTGCCTCGACCGGCATATAATTCTATGTTTCAACTGTGTCTTTGAGCTTTCGGATTACTCTATATTTGTGTTTCGCGCAACTGCGCTTCAATAGAAAAAGCCGTTCTAAATTCTGAGTGTCATCCGGCTTCTGTACAATGTTAACTCATCCCTACAGTTCGTGCTTGCTTCCAACGTGAACCCTGCCAAGAAGGGACTGATGTCCATTGCAACCAAAATCGCCATCCAAATGAAAGCTAAACTTTGTGGTGAGCCGTGGCAAGTCAAGCAACCCGCCAAGGTTGGATTATTCAACAGGGTATCGAGACTTGTAACATGAATGTCGAGTAAAAATCGATACTTTGGCTGCATGTTTTAACTTTTTCATGGTAGCAAACATTCTTGATATGGTTTTTGTGGTTCAAGCAGTTGATAGGTGATTTTCGATAATTTATGTACTTACCACCTTCTTATTAGCTGCACAAGTGTGTACATATTTCTTAGTATTCACTTTTGCCCGTATACACTTGCATAATCTCTTTGACTTACTTTTCTTAGGATACGCATATAACCATGTTTTTTTGTAATCAAATTCATTTTTTTCTACTCTGGAGAAGCACACATCGTTCAAGAAAACCTGCACTCTATTTCCAGGCGACCATGGTGATCGGATACGACGTGTACCACGACACGGTGACGGCCAGCAAATCTTATGGTGCTGTGGTTTCGTCGGTTAATTCCCAGCTGACTAATTACTATGGCCAGGTCACCGAGCACAATAACAAAGAAGAGCTCAGCAATAACTTCGCTGTCTGCATTCAGAGTTGGTTGCCAGTTCTTGATATTCCGTTGCTTGTACGTTGAATTGCTGACCTTAACCGAATTGTGCAATTGAGGGGGAAAATTACATTGTCAACTATCTAGACATAACCGGCTGTCCTATTTAAGGGAAAGATTGGTATAGTGTTCTCAAGGAATGGCACATTCGATAGTTTAAAGTTATGTTTTCTGACTATAATATGGTGGCAAGATGTAAATGCTTGTGATGCTGTGTCCACAGAAGCTATGAAGGCCTATAATGAGCGCAACAAATGCCATCCTCTCAACGTTGTCGTCTACCGAGACGGTGTTGGCGAAGGTCAAATCGAGTACGTCAAGCAACAGAAAATTCCAGCCATAAAGGTATTATGATGCTTGATTTAAAAATGCAAGAATAATAACTTATTATTAGAAAGGTATTATAATGCTTGAATTAAAAATGCAAGAATAATAACTTTATTATTTGAAATTCAACCAGTCTCAACTATCGTTCAAGACTCGGACCAATACCTAAAACTCTGGCGCCAAATAACGAAGGTCGAGTTGCCACCGTTATCGATCATTCAATTTCGTGTATATTATACCCGAAAGAAGTTTCTGAACTTTCCTATTTGATAAACTTTAATGCAAATATATAAAATTGTTTGAATTTTGAAGTGCCTTGATTTTCCGGAGAACGAAAAGCATGTTACTAATTGATGTGTGATCTCGACATAACATGATATATGGTGAACAGTTGTCAGTTGACAAATTGACGTAGTGTTTAGTTAACTCAACATCCATTTGTTGTGGTGTATTCTTTGCATTGGTGACGCTCGTCGCTGTTTGGGCAGAGCGAACTAGCCAAGATCGCACCTGGGATATGCCTTGTGTTCGTTGTGGTCTGCAAGCGCATCAACACCCGAATTTTCCGTGACATGGGTAGCGGTGGACTCGCCAACCCACCGCCAGGCACCGTAGCCGACAAGACCATCACGCTGCCTTATTGGTTTGTTCACAGTTTTCTTCAATTGAAAACAATGCGTAGTACGTTAGAAGGTTCACTTTTATATGCCGCTAACCATATTACTAGTTACTAGTTTCTAAACTTGTTAATTTCGTTACTATTGGAAATGCGTTGATTTAATGTACATTTTTCAGTTACGACTTCTTCCTGGTGTCCCAGAAAGTAAGAGGAACTGTCTCGCCTACATCGTACAATATTTTGGAGGACGGCTCTACCTTCTCAGTCGACAGGCTGCAGTGCTTCACGTACAAACTCACGCATCTCTACTTTAACTGGCAGGTGTGTTGCTAGCACCAAACTTATTTTGTTCTATTAAATATGCAATACTAACACAGGCTGATGGCCAGTACTGAGAGCCTTTTTTCGAGAGTATTTTCCTTTATTTCCCTTTTTTGCGAAAACGTGAGTTATCTAAATATTTTTGAAGAAAATGCAGTAGTGAAACAGCTGACGCTTTTGTCAACATTTTAAACTGCCTAGTGTATTTCTTCAAAAATTATTAGAAGAACTGAAGAGTCAGTTTTCAAAGTACCGCATTAAGTACATTCAAATGACGCGTTAACTTGTTGAGGATAGGCAAAATGCATTAAAAACAATTGGTCGAGTCGCCTGGAATTGATTGCAGGGGACGGTGCGCGTTCCTGCGCCGTGTCTCTACGCCCACAAGCTCGCCTACATGACGGGTACTGGCACCCACAGCCAGCCTTCACCCCGGGTTGCTGACAAGCTTTGGTGAGCAAATGTCCAGTCATTGTACACGTTACTATCGTCATGATGTCCTCGAACACAGACACCCACAGCCAGCCTTCACCCCGGGTTGCTGACAAGCTTTGGTGAGCAAATTTCCAGTCATTGTACACGTTACTATCGTTGGCGTCATGGACTTGACTCTAGATGCGTTACATGGCCCAATACTGAAACTCTTCAGCTTACAAATGAATTAGGAAAGCCGACAAAGGTTTTTTTTAACTGGTCATCGATGAGAACAGAACGCATTGATCAAGAATAGTGTTCTATTTTTACGGTAAATCTCGGTTTTAAAGATTGCGCCTACTCGTTTCCAAGATTTACAGTCTGTATCAGTGGTGATTTCTTATTAAAATGTGTTTCTCCGTCGAATTGGAGTGGGAAAATTTCTTGGTAATAACTACGACCGCTGTGATTCGTACCGACTCGACTGCCATGACTCCTCCAAATTAACTTTTATCTACATTTGTTTCTACGTTGAATTGAGCAAATGTTTCTTTCAACATGATTTTGAAAACTAACACTTCTGGGAAGTTAATTTTTTTACTTGTTTTCAGGTTCATCTAAGTTGCCGAAAGACTTTCTGAGAGCATTCTTCAAGTACCTATGTCCATCGTCGCTCATGATCACAAGAGATGGAGGAGAATCTGCTTGTCCCGTGTTCCGTGCCCGTTTTTGGATGGAATATCCTAATTTCTTTGACCATTACTGTTGATTAACTCCTGCTTTAATTTTAGCTCACGAAGCTCAATGCGATGAGGAGTAGCCTTTTTCTTTAATAGGAAATCTGACGCCTCGTTTTCTTTCTTTATCCGGTAGGAATCTTAGGCATTTTTTTGCAAGCGAGCTGCAAAAATTTTTTTTGTGATAAAATAAATTTTGTGTTTTTCCAACTTCCTCGATGTTGGGAAAACATCAAAGATGTTGGACCAAAGATGCCAGGGCCAATATCTAGGCGAAGAGGCCAGGGTCCAGGTTGGGAGTCCAGGGTTAAGGCTAATAGCCCGAGTCCAGGTTGAGAGGCTAGGGTCCCGGCTGAAAGGCCGTTCATTTTGAGAGGCTAGGGTGGAGGCTGACTGAACAAAGCCCAGGTTGAGAGGCTAGGGTCGATATTGAGAGGCCAGGGTTCGGGTTGAGAAGCCAGGATTAAGGCTGAGAGTCCCGAGTCCAGGTTGAGAGGCCAGGGTACATTTTGAGAAGCTGGGTGGAGACTGTGATATCAAAGTCCAGGTTAATGGCTGCTTAGAGTAAAGAAAAGAAGGCTCTCCTTCTATACTTGCTGTATAAATGACGGCAAAAGGAAGAAAAGAAGGCGGCGCTTGATTCACAATATAGTAAATGTAAGGCCGCAAGAAGGAGAATTTGCCACACTGTTTGGAAGGCAACGTTCACAAACTTACAAATTAATTCATTACTCATTACATTCATTAACAAGAAGAAATGAGTTTAATTTTTCTTAACTCCTTTTAGTAGCTGGAGCTGCATGTACCCGCGCCGACCCACGGTCTGTACATAGGTAGTGGCGTCGGCGTGAAAAACCACCCAGTGTGAAAGATTACATTGAATACCATTGCAAGCTAAACTGTCGCGGCTGATCTACCGCCGCAGTTTTTGCAGGACACACGCGGGCATCAGGCGTCATTTCTACGCCGCGTTAAAAGCCGTCGTGTGTGAACAGCAGTCCGCTATCGTATGTCCGCTAAGGTTCTGCAGTAAATACCGTCGGACGCTGGCGGTATTTACTGCCCTGTGTGAAAGGGGCCTAAGGAGTGGGAGCCTTCCCCTGCGCGAGGACTTGTAACGGCTGCTGGTGACGCCAAGTAAACAGAAAACGTGTGAAAGAAAATTCAATTCGATCGGGAACAAAATATAAATGTTCAAAGCTTATAACATAACATAACATAACATAGTGATGTCGGCTCTGAAGTGTAGGCCTGATGTGGCCTGTCGCCGATTCTTTTCCATTTCGTGCCTTGTTCATAGATCTAAACTCGTGTCATTTGACCGGATCTTTTCATGACTGGCGATAGTTTGAAGAAGCTACTAGACTTCCACCGGGTTCGATAAGGTTCGATAAATTGCCTTTAGCAGAATCGAATTGTCAGGTGTAGAAAAATAGCACAAAGTGAATAAATTATAAAAAATGCTTACCATTTGCATATTGAAACGCAAGCTAATAAACCCAATATACTTCTTGGACCGATCAGACTCTCCTACGAGTTCTGAGATGCAGAAACTATGAAGTTGTAAGCCGCTGTCGTGCGCCCGAACCTATAGTTGGGGAACGCCGTGTGGTCACCAAATCTTGAAAATGACAAAAATTAAGTAGAGAGTGTACAAAGACGTATAACAAGGATAATTCGAGGCTTGAAGGGCAAGTCTTAGGAAGAAAGATTATGAAGCTTCCAAGCATCTGCTATCGATGTCTACGTGGTGACCACGAAGTGTACAAGTATACTCATGATTTATACAAGGTCTCAAAAAGATTACTAGAATTTAAAACAAGAACCAACGCCAGGGGCAACGGCTTAACTAAAAAAAATGCGATGCAACTCATCCACACGACATTTCTTCTCGCTTGGAGTCACCGACATTGGAAAAGCCTCCTTGATCGATTACACCGATGACGCTCCGAGTATGAACGCGTTCAAGAACGGACTAGATAAAGCTATGGAGAAATATACGTTCATACATGAAATGCCTAACATCATCTCGAACCTGGTGGAAGTCTGGTAGCTGTTTCAAACTATCGTCAGTTTTTAAAAGATCCGGTCAAAGGACCTGTTTGTTGATCTCCTGTGAACAAGTCACGAAAAGTACAAGAATCGGCGATAGGCCACATCAGGCCTACTCTTCAGCGCCAACATCACCATGATATTATATTATAGCACTGGTTGGAACTATTTTACAAGATCGTTGAGTAATTTGAAAATTTCCTTGATTAAATCTGATACATAAAATGAAAATGTAAGGTTAAGAAAATAAAAGTTTTTTATTTTTTAAGACCAAATGCTGGGCCTTCATTGACGAAACGGTATTTTTTATAGAATTCAGTCATCTTTTTACATCTCTGATTGTTCATCTAATTTCACATGGGGGAATAATTTTGTATGCACAATGGTTTAAAGTCAATGGTTTAAATCTAAAAAAATCATTGAAGTATAAACAGAAAAGTATTGAAAGGAACAAATGAGAAGAACGTTGGTACCGCGCTGAGGCCCAGACAACAGACTTGCTGCGATAACAGCAGGCAGGGCTCGGATTCACTAATTCCTAACGCCTGGCCATGACAGCAGACACCGCCTCAACTAAGGTGGTGCAACAACTGCACAACTAAGGTGGTGTGGTCGGCGTCGTGAAATTGCTGGCAGAGCAAAGAGGTTTTAGTGAGAGTCGTGAGGTGGGAGTGAGAGTCGTGAGGTTGCAGTGAGAGTCGTGAGGTGGGAGTGAGAGTCGTGAGGTTGCAGTGAGAGTCGTGAGGTGGGAGTGAGAGTCGTGAGGTGGGAGTGAGAGTCGTTACACTCCGATTCCATGTACACGTTTTTCCGATACATTCCGGCATTTCCGATACATTTCAGTTTTCCATCCTGCCGGTTTTGTCTGTTGTAAACAATAGAATCATATAAAATTCTTCGTACATTTTGAATTAAAACAAATAATTTCATTAGCGTACATCAAATGCAGGGTTCAAATCGGCCTAGCAAGCGATGAATCGGGTATCATCAGCACAACTATGGCACAAATGACAATAGGTCATTGTTATATTGATCAATGTACTGACTGTTGTACTGATTCAATTATAATCTGTTAATTATATGTAAATCATTATAGGCGAATTATCAAATTACAGCCGCCAAAATAGTTGCCAAGACGAGCAGAAAAGATCGTTTGATCTGAAGTTTTCATGCGAATAAATTTTCATGTAAATAAGTTTAGCGCAAGAAAATAGATAGCGACAGAGCTCAGGCTTGACAATAAGAGGCAGGGAATTAGTGCGAGGAGTCGTGTGTCAGAATGCTTGCCTGAGCATCAAGGCAAGCATTCTGACACGGTAGCGTTCATCGCAGATAATAGGATAACCTACGAAGATTATGGATTAATATTTACAATAATGAGTAGAAAAGAAAATGAAATGATTTACACTTGTAGAAGAAACACTTCAAAGTAAATTCAGTAAACCATCCGAGTTCTTTCTTGTTTTAATATAGTAAGCGGAATGTCGTAATGCTTGTGTAATGTTAATATGTATATCAAAATGTACACAATAATACTTACTTTTTTAGCTTCCGTGTTTTCCTTCGCCCCCTCCTGCCATCCTTGCATTATAAGGATAAACTTGCTTACTGTGAATTTGACATCAGGATTAACATCAGGCAAGAATGTTAGTCAGAATGCCTGTGCTATCAACTCGTGGCACAGTAACAGTAACAATTTTATTTACATTACACAGGCTTCGCTTTTAATGCAAATTTCTTATAATAATGGACACCAAGAAGCCAAAAACATTCATATTTGGCGGCGGTTACACAAATTATGCAAAGTGACGCAGTTTATTCTCTGGAGCATAATACACTTATTGAATACACTCTCAGTAAAGACCTGCAGCCGTGACTGCCTGAGCGGAACACTGTTCAACAGACGCTTGAGAGGTCTTGTCATGGTTGATCAGTTCAACCATGGGTCGTATCACATGTGAGGAAGAATTAAATAGTTGACCATAAAGATGCAACAGAAAACGGGATAAAGAAAACGCATCATTCGACCATGAACAATGAAAAACGAATTTTTACTAAATTCGATTTCAGTGAATTGAACATTCACACCAAAAATAATGAGGAATAGAAAAGGGCTTATACTGAAGTCTGTTTTGGCATGTTATTGCAAAGTTTTTGTTATGCTTAATTAGATGAACGCGCGGAGTGACTCAAAGTCATAGAAGATTTTATTGAAGCAGCTTCCCTGGAGATAACATCTTTCCATCCTAAAATAATAAGTTGTTAATTCTAAAACTGTGTAACTGATGCATAAATGTTGCCTTTCGAGCAGTCAAATTTCTAGTCTACGATTTGGTCTTCCCGTTTTTCTTATATCTGGTGTGCCACGCATCTGTTGATAAGGATTATTGACACAACTAGTAGCAAGTTCAATAGTTCATTCACTTAATCAATTCAAATACGTTTCAGTTGAACAATAACTGTACTGTAATTAAATAAAATTAAGTTGAAAAATAACTTAAATAGCGAATATTTGTTCCCATGATTTATATACGATTGCTATGCGAATATAGTTTGTATTACCAATCAACTTCACGAATAAGTTGAACTGAGTTGCGGGCAATGAATCTTTGCCAAATAATAAACAAATCAATAAAAGGCTACTCTATTAATTTGAACAATTTAAGATCCGCAACAAGAAATGTGTCGACGTATGAAGATATTGGAACATGCCATTTGATATAATAGCTGTATACAAGTCGCACTGTCACGACCAGTGTTGGACAGGCAAAAATCAACAGTTGATGCAGGAACTTCCGGATTACAGTAACGAACAAATTACACAGCGAAACAACTACAAAAATAATTTCATCTGCTGCCACGAAAGCCCATAGCAAAGACTAGGCCTCTCTTTCCGCGTTGAGTTACATCTGATGCGTAAAGGTCGGATGCTAATGTTACTCAGGTGGCCTCAGTACTCATTCCTTTTTTGCAAGAAATTACAATTTAACATATAGCATCAAAAATTGTGCCTAAAATGTTGTAAAAAAATAGAATAAACGATTTTCAATCGATCATGAATCACGCTTACTATTCTTAACCATAAGACGGCTAAAATGCATATAATAATAACGGTAACACCTTTTGTGTTATTTTAATATGAAATTTAGATGAGCTTCCATATCATTAAAACTATTTGTATGTCAAAAGCTGACTCCACATCAGTAGTACGAGGTATAGAACGCTCTATCTTCACACACTTTATCAACTCATGTCACTACTGATACTAGGTAGTTACGAAGACTGATGCTTCAATATGAAAAAAATTGAAGGTTATTCTATTCGTAAGTGTATTATAAATAATTAACTCACATTTCAAATGCCTGTATAAGACTCGGAAAGATGGAAGTGGTCTGGCTAAAATATGAGTGCATAATTTTATTTCGGTCAGAGTGCAAGCTTGTGTTGTGGATGGAATATCAGAGCATGATTATAGCTCGGTCAGAGTGNCCAACGCCAAAGAAAAAAAGGCCGGAAAACGGCCCACCTTGTTGCCCTGCCACCCACGGCTGGTTACATACAAGAAAAAAATGACGCAGAAAAATTTCTGATTGTTTGCAGAGATAATTTTGTTTTCGGAGTCACGAAGCTTATTTTGGGGTTATTGTTGTGACTTTGAGGTAATGAGAAACTGTTTGTGTATATTTTTACTTGCGCGAATTTATTATAAATTCTTTGGTTATAAATAATGCTAGTTTTATTGAGGACTTCTTTTGAGGTTAATATCTCAAGCTTTCTGATAAGAGGTACAATAATATGGTCAATGTATCTTAAAATTTCTCCAAATGGAAGGTTGGATAAATCCTGCGACGCGTTTCGCTCATCACTGAGCATCTTCAGGCAACGAGGTCGAGCAGCTGAGTAGACGAGTTGCTTGCGGGTTGGCTGCAGAGAGGAGACTAATTGAAGTAGCGAACGAAGCTACGAGTAAGGTTCTTATACGGTCCGTTGTACACTTGTTCTAGTTATGAAGTTTCAGAGTGCGTTCGGATCCAGTCGTTTGGTTGTTTAGGTATGGCTTTTTCCGTTGAATCAGAATTGCTTCCATTATTTGTAGTCTGTTGAAGCCTGGTTCGTGGCGAAGGATATTTGTATTTTGTACTAGTTTTTCCCCGTGTTAATTTGGTGTTGTGGTTATTCATAGCGTGCGTTTTTGGTCCTCCAGAAACTAAATGCATTGTGAGCCGTCTTGATAGGGTTGTAGTAGTCATGCCAATATACGAATTGTTGTGGGGCTCGCACTCCACGCGGTTACACGTGTATTCGCATATGACATTTGTTTGATTCAGGGCTGGTAGTGTCAGGGCTGTGTTGTTCTTTGTGATTAAACTGGTCACGGTAGGGCTTTTGTAGTAGATTATCAGCTGTAATCGGTGGTTTTCGTTTGTGCATTCCACGTTGTTTCGAATCATCTGCTTGAGGATTCGTTCGTCAGTTTTGTATGCAGATGAATATTGCTTCTGATAGTAGACATTGTGGACTATATGCTCCGGGTTACTTGCATGGCTCATTGGGTTTCCTGTTTTTTGGGTGATTGTTGCAAGGTAGTGCCTCAGAATATTGTCAAAGAGCGAATTAGAGTAACCGTTTTTGATGAAGGCTTGTTTTAGTTTCAAGATTCTGTCATGAAATAACTGCCAAGTATGTGATATTTTACAGGTGCGTTGGATTAATGCCTTGATGGTGCTGTCTTTATATCGTTGGGGGCATTCGCTGCGCGCGCTTAAGTATATTCCGTTATTGGTGGCTTTTGGTACACTGAAGTTATGAAGTTATCAGTGGCTTCGATGTTGACATCCAGGAAGTTTATTTTATTGTCCGTTCCGATTTCGTAAGTAAACTTCAATAGGGTTGGTTTCGAAAAGGTTCTTGAGTATTAGAAGGGATGCAGCGGGGTCAGTGACTATGAAGCAATCGTCGACGTACCGGCAGTAGATAGATGGTTTGATGTGGGAATTGGATTCGAGGATCTTGTTTTCCAATGTGGTCATGTATAAATTGGCAAGTGTGACACCTAAAGGGCTTCCCATACTGACCCCATCTGTTTGGAGGTACAGAGTTCCATCTGTATGGGTGAAAGGGCATTCAGTTGTGCAGGCTATTAA
The DNA here is from genome assembly GCF_000764305.2 of Hyalella azteca. NCBI lineage: Eukaryota > Metazoa > Arthropoda > Malacostraca > Amphipoda > Hyalellidae > Hyalella > Hyalella azteca. The sequence goes on along the minus strand of NW_025941222.1, from coordinate 19,090 downwards.
CAACTTCTTAAGTATTGCTATGTCTAGCTGGGGCGATTTTGTTGGGTCGGCGTATGCCAGATCATAAACCAAGTCGATTGTTGGGATTACCAGAACGTTTGTAAATAGTGATTCTAAACGTACGATTCTTAGTGTAAACGACGCCCTAAATATACAAATTCCAGATTACATGACCCAGCAGCCCGAGAACAAGGATTTTCGCTGAAATTCAAGAAAGAACTGTTCCAATTCCAGATCGATAAGGGAAATGCAAACTCCGCATCCATCAGAGTTGAAATACAGCAGATCACGAATCAAGTTTCTGAGTCCATATTAGACGACAACCTGTGAAATGCAGTCCTCGTCAAGCTCCACGAGCTAAGGGACAAACGCTACGCAGCATCTGCCTCAAGAATTACCAACAAACTGAACAACTTGTATCGAGACAAAGTCTTACTACCGCAAGAAACCTGCCCTTACGTGAACTTGACAGATGTAGAACTAACAACCCCACAAATCCAACTGCTATAATTGGGAACCAAATGTCACTTCAAACCAAAATTCGACCCTCTCAAGAAAGAAATGGAACTGGAAATTTTATAGATTCGTTACTGAATCTCGAAAGAAAGTCTATTATCGCGCTTAAACTCCAATCTCAAGCACCAATTAAAGAAGAATCAACCAGAAACAGATATAATATATAGATATAACAGATAGCACAGTAGACTATTAACTAAAGAAATTAAAACTGCAGCCTAACAACTAAAGGACCACCCTGACGTAATCGTGCGTCGTGCTGATAAATCAAACACCTTCATAGTGATCAGCAAAACTGAGTACAAGAACAAACTCGATGAAATTCTCGGTGACCGCACAGAGTTCACCCGAATCACCCGCAACCCAATAGCTGCGTTGAAAACCAAAATTAACAAACTGATCGGAGCAGCTAACCATGGCAAACCTCATAAAATTATCCAGCCCATTATAGGAGAATATAAGCCTGGCTACATCTACGATACAGTCAAGACTCATAAAACAGGAAACCCATTACGGCCAATAATTTCTCAAGTCCCAACCCCAGTGTATGGAATCGCAAAACAATTGAATCGGATGATAGTGCCTTACATGCAGTGTAAATACCAGATCAGTTCCACAGATGACTTTTTGCAAATTATCCGAGCAACTAATCCACACGGTATCCGTGCTTCATTGGATGTAGAATCACTATTTACAAACGTTCTGGTTATCCCAACAATCGACATGGTTTGTGATTTGGCATACGCCGACCCAACAAAATCGCGCCCGCTGGACAAATCAATACTTAAAGAAGTTGTTAATAGCCTGCACAACTGAATGCCCTTTCACCCATACAGATGGAACTCTGTACCTCCAAACAGATGGGGTCAGTATGGGAAGCCCTTTAGGTGTCACTCTTGCCAATTTATACATGACCACATTGGAAAACAAGATCCTCGAATCCAATCCCCAAATCAAACCATCTATCTACTGCCGGTACGTCGACGATTGCTTCATAGTCACTGACTCCGATGCATCCATCCTAATACTCAAGAACCTTTTCGAAATCAACTATATTGAAGTTTACTCACGAAATCGAAACGGACAATAAAATAAACTTCCTGGATGTCAACATCGAAGCCACTGATAACTTCATAACTTCAGTATACCAAAAGCCCACCAATAACGGAATATACTTAAGCGCGCGCAGCGAATGCCCCCAACGATATAAAGACAGCACCATCAAGGCATTAATCCAACGCACCTGTAAAATATCACATACTTGGCAGTTATTTCATGACAGAATCTTGAAACTAAAACAAGCCTTCATCAAAAACGGTTACTCTAATTCGCTCTTTGACAATATTCTGAGCCACTACCTTGCAACAATCACCCAAAAAAAAAAAACAGGAAACCCAACGAGCCATGCAAGAAACACGGAGCATATAGTCCACAATGTCTACTATTAGAATCAATATTCATCTGCATACAAAACTGACGAACGAATCCTCAAGCAGATGATTCGAAACAACGTGGAATGCAAAAACGACAACCACGGATTACAGCTGACAATCTACTACAAACGCCCTACCGTAACCAGTTTAATCACAAAGAACAACTCAGCCCCGACACTACCAACCCTGAAACAAACAAATGTCATATACGAATACACGTGTATCCGCGGGGAGTGCGAGCGCCGCAACAATTCGTATATTGGCATGACTACTACAACCCTATCAAGACGGCTCACAATGCATTTAGTTTCTGGAGGACCAAAAACGCACGTTATGGACAACCACAACACCAAGTTAACCCCGCAAGAACTGGTACAAAATACAAAAATCCTTCGCCACGAACCAGACTTCAACGGACTACAAATAATGGAAGCAATTCTGATTCAACGGAAAAAGCCATACCTAAACAACCAAACGACTGGATCCGAACGCACTCTGAAACTTCATAACTAGAACAAGTGTACAACGGACCGTATAAGAAGCTCGTAGCTTCGGACCGTGTATGAAGCTCGTAGCTTCGTTCGCTACTTATAACGGACCGTATAAGAAGCTCGTAGCTTCGTTCGCTACTTCAATTAGTCTCCTCTCTGCAGCCAACCCGCAAGCAACTCGTCTACTCAGCTGCTCGACCTCGTTGCCTGAAGATGCTCAGTGATGAGCGAAACGCGTCGCAGGATTTACCTAACCTTCCATTTGGACAAATTTTAAGACTTGTCGACCCTGTTACTGTCTGTACCTCTTAGCAGAAAGCTTGAGAGATTAAACTCAAAAGAAGTCCTCAATAAAACTGGCATTATTTATAACCAAACATGTTTAAATGAAGGGTTCTACCCTAAATATATAAATTCTTTCTAAACTTACTTGTCAAAATGCCTTTTTAATTGGTGTTCAGAAATCTCTTTGATTTTACAGAAATTTCTCCTCATTTGGCAACACAGCTGCGGCGCAGCCATCCCGAGCAGGCCACGCCTGGCGCACAAAGATTTCGATGGAACTCGTAACGAACGCGTTTCATCGAGGAAGTCGATCCTACGAGCCGATTGGGAAAACTTTTTTCAAGCTCACAACTGTTACGTTGACAAGTAAACATTAATATAAAATACTGTTTATTCTATCCAAACCTCATTGAACCAGGTTTCATTTAAAACTTGAATTAATTATTATATTAGGTAAGCACCAGGCTCGACAAATTTATGTTTGCGCTAGCATGCACAGAGTCTGCGGGCGCCGTTGGCTGGGTGTCGGGGCTGCAGCAAACTATCCGCATAAGAATGCTCACACTCATAAAATCTACAATTATTCGGCACAATTAGTCCAATTTTGTACACACGATCTTATTAAAATTTAATAATAAATATCAAAATTCAGAAGTTATCATAATACCACTGCCAGATTTGTTAATGTTGCACATTGAGACGAGTTCAAACTCTCAGTCATACTTCCACCTAAGACCTTATTACGAATATTTCGAATTTTAACGAGACGCCCAAATCTGATTTTTTTGGTGGACTTTTTTTCGAAGGTGTGACTCATCCGACATTATCCGATAAAGTACTAAACAGTCTTTTACCGAGCATGACTTTCCGTAGGTCACACACGTTGATCGTTGGTGATTTTAATCATCCAGAGCTAGACTGAATAGATGGATCCTCTCCAAGGGAAGAGAATCACCCAGCATCCTTGTTCATGAAGTCAGTAAGAGACTCCTTCCTAGTCCAGCACGTTACCAAACCAACCCATTATAGAAGTAAACAGACTCCCAATATTCTAGACTTTGTGTTTACCAGTGATGAATCAATGTTGGATGAGCTTCGTCTCGAGGGTCCGTTGGGCAAAAGCCATCACCAATCTTTGTTTTTCAGACTTAAGTGCTGTACAGAAAAGACGCCTCGAAAGCGTGAGCGTTTGAATTTTACGAAAGGCGACTATGATAAACTCCGTGAAGCAGTGAATATTTCGAACTGTATTAAGAACATGAATGTGGCTGAGTTATGGTCACTTCTCAAGGACACGGTTATGTCTGCAGTTGATGCGTGTGTACCTAAATTTAAGCTTGGTGGAGCCAAAAAAACTAGGTGGATGAACAGTACAGTTTAGATAAGCTGAAAACAAAGAAGGAAGCATACCAGCGTTATTTACAGACTCGCAGCGATGCTGACTATAACCTATACGCAAGAGCTCGAAATCAAGCTAAAGAAAGCTGTGGCACCGCAGTAAAAACTCTCGAAAAAAGTATTGCTGAAAATGCAAAAAAGAAGCCGAAAGTCTTCTTTTTGTATGCTAGCTCGAAGTGCAAGATGAAGGACGGTATTTCTGATTTGAAAGTAGATCAGCGAAAGATATCCTCTGATGAGGGCAAAGCTAACGTACTTAATCATTTCTACAGTAGCGTATTCACTGAAGAGGACTTGAACAGTATTCCAGCTATAGAGGAGCGCCCAGTCGGCTCTAAATTAACAAGCTTTGAAATACAAGAAGAAGAGGTTCTCAAGCGCCTTATCGC
>NW_025941222.1:0-13750 GCF_000764305.2 Hyalella azteca | reverse complement strand
GTGTAAGCTTGTGTAGTGGATGAAATATCAGAGCATGATTATAGCTCGGTCAGAGTGTAAGCTTGTGTAGTGGATGAAATATCAGATCATGATTATAGCTCGGTCAGAGTGTAAGCTTGTGTAGTGGATGAAATATCAGAGCATGATTATAGCTCTGTCCGAGTGTAAGCTTGTGTAGTGGATGAAATGTCAGAGCATGATTATAGCTCGGTCAGAGTGTAAGCTTGTGTAGTGCATGAAATATCAGAGCATGATTATAGCTCGGTCAGAGTGTAAGCTTGTGTAGTTCATGAAATATCAGAGCATGATTATAGCTCGGTCAGAGTGTAAACACTGTGCTTTTCCATGCCAGAAGATTCCAACGAATCATTTTATATCGATTGTTGACGATATAAAAAAATGTTCATGAGTCTACTCATCAATTTGCTCTGCTACCAGCAAATAAAATAGAGCTTTACTTTGACGAGTATTTACTACGTATATTCATTCTTTGCTCCTGTACAATGTATATAAAATTTGAAATAAATTAAATTCTCATAAAGAGTTCAGAGCTCCTTTGCTTAACCAAAGCCAAAATTCAGATAATAATTATACATATAAAACGAATTTATACCAATTAATTACCCCACATTTACAAGGCACGACTTGCATTATCCGTAACCAAATAACCATTTCGCAAGACTTATTCCCAACTGTCATACCTTATTGGCTATGGCACAACTTACCCAGCGTGATATCAGCAATAGAGAACAATTTTTTTCTTACTAACGATTCTATTTTTGATTTCAGAACAAAATTTCAAAATTTCAAAAGTTTTGTAACCCCTGCACAAACTATATATTATTTATCTTCATCGGTTAAATTAAAGCCCATTACCTATTTATTACCAGACCACGTGCATAGAATTTATTCTAAAATCTTTGAAGGAACTCGTTACGTTAGCTCGGTAAGAAAACCGTTGCTTGGGTTAGAATTTTTGGATCTAATTTTGAAAACCACGCCATGTGTTCATGATTTTATATTATTTCACTATGACATAACTATTTTAACTCAATATCACACCGTAAAACCATTATCGCACAGCAAGAAAAGGACTCATTTACCTCACCACACCAACAGTTCAATTGTAAGCAACCCTCGCTCCCGCGGCACCGATTGACGGGCGACGGCTTGGGCCAGTGACGGCTGCAGGGTTGCCAGATAGCGGCGAGCGAAAACCCGTCAAATTTCAGTATTTATTTGTATATTTGGACTTTGAGGAGCAATAACATATATTTTGTTTATTTACAAACGTCAAGAATTGCAACAAGTGTAAGGTCAAAATAGATTTTGCTATCCAACGCCAAAGAAAAAAGGCCGGAAAACGGCCCCCCTGGCAGCCGTGCCACGCGCGGCTGGTCACGTACAAGAAAAATAATACAGAAAAATTTCTGATTGTTTGCAGAGATAATTTTTGTATTCGGAGTCACGAAGCTTATTTTTGAGTTATTGTTGTGCCTTTGAGGTAATGAGAAATTGTTTGTGTATATTTTTACTTGCGTGAATTTATTATACGTGCTCTATGAACTTAATTTTCTGGAAATAATGTTTTTTATTAGGTGTTCAGAATTGTCTTAGATTTTACAGAAATTTCTCCGCATCTGGCAACACAGCTGCGGCGCAGCCATCCCGAGCAGGCCCCGCCTGGCATACAAAGACTTCGATGGAACTCGTAACGAACGCGTTTCATCGAGAAAGTCGAGCGTATATACGAGTCGATTGGGAAAACATTTTTAAGCTCACAACTGCTACGTTGAAAAGAAAACATCAATTTAAAAAGTCTTATTCAATCCAAACCACATTGAACCAGGTTTTATTTAAATCATGAATTAATTTATTAATTATTATTATGAATTATTAATTCATTATTAATTTAATTAATTAATTAATTAATTAATTAATTAATTAATTAATTATTAAACTAACGGCATAAACATGTTTCCACTCATAAAATCTACAATTATTCTGCACTGTTCGTTTAATTTTGTACGCACGATCTTATAAAAACTTATTAATGAAAATCAAAATTTAAAAGTTATCATCGTGCCGCCCGAATACATCTGCGAGATTTGTTAATGTTGCATGGTGCGACGAGCTCAAACTCCATGTCTGACTTCCTCTTAAAACATTATTGCTAATATTTTGAATTCAAATTAGACCCCCAAATCCGCATTTTTTTCGAAGAAGCGACTCATCTGAGATTTTCCACGCATTAGACTTCTTCCACGCAGCCGACCATTGTCCACTCATCGGACGATTTCCACTCATGCCACATTTTCCACTCGTCCGACGCTTGCGATCACTAATCTAATACTTACTTAGAATTGTCTATTACTTGTCTTATAATAATTACTATTTAAGGATAACGCATTTCATTATATGCGGTAATATGGTTTTCAATCCAGGACGTCCGGTTGCATTTTCCCAATTTATGTTAATGTTTCACATAGGTAAGAAGTTACCTGTAATTCGTATGATACCCATAGACCCGAAAAATTTCCTAAGAACGCCGTTTCAAGCTCATCTGCAGATGATTAAATATTGAGCAATGATATTAATCGACCAAACAATTATTAATGGTCTGTCGAGTTCTTTGTCTGCAGCCACAACACAGCCTGATGAGATTTAAGATCTATTTTCAGACGAGCTTTTATGCTACAAGAGATTAGGCTTTCTATATTCAAATTTAGCCGTCTTGTTAGATGCTCATTTTGATGTGTTGTGTTGGAGTTGTTAGTTGAACGATTGAGTTTTCAGCGGTCGTTTGCCGCGGTTTGTGACTCCGCTTGGGGTCACAAGCTCGCAGATTTGAGCCGCGCGTGTGGCAAAAAATAAAAACATTGATTTTCATAGAATAACATGATACAGAACCCCCTGCGCTCACCCCCATTTGCATCAAATGCCACGAAAATTGAAAAAAATTGAATTTCTATTCAAAAGTTTCAGTCGAGAAACTCTTGAAAAGAAAGAACACAATCCAAAAATTATTCTTGGTACCTCCGCAAATGCTCAACCATGAACAGGCCAGGGCACAATCCGCACTTAACTTAACCCGTAGGAAATGACTCTGAATTATTCTTCGCTATCGAGCACCGTTTTATATCAGTAAATGACCGTCACAGCTTCTCACAAAACTAATCGAATTCTAAATATTTCTTATTTGCAATGTGTGCAACATGGTGCGAAATAGTTAATTCTTATTGTTGAGATAGTTTTGCGAAGAATCATAGCTTATTCCAATGCGATAATTACAAGCGATGTTATTTATGTAGTTTCCCATTGACAGATGTAAGCAATCAACGACAATTTCCATTTCAATGCTTTAATAACTCTTCAACTATTAACAATGGATGTCCGAAGAAAAAAACAATGCTCGATTTAATTAATGTGTTCAATGTGTTGTGCTGGGGTTGTTGGTTGATCGATTGAGTTTTCAGCGGCCGCTTGCCGCGGCTTGTAACTCTTCTTTTGGATACGAGCCCACGCCTTTTTGCCACGCACGTTCCAAAATAAAAACATTGATTTGCATAGAATAAAATGATAAAGAATCCCTGCTCTCACCCCATTTAATTGCATCCGAAGCCACGTTAATTGAAAAAAAATTTTATAGAAGAGTTTCAGTCGCGAAACTCTTGAAAAGAAAGAACACAATCTAAAATGTATTCTTGATACCTCCGCACATGCTCAACAATGGACAGGCCAGTGCACAATCCGCTCTTATCTTCACCCTATGGAAATTATATTGAATTTTTCTTCGTGATTGAGCACCATTTCATGTCAATAAATGACCGTCACAGCTCCTCACAAACCTAAACAAATTCTAAACATTTCTTATTTGTATTGTGTATAACATAGTGTGAAATAGTTAATTATAGTTGAGATTGTTTTGGAATGAATCACAGCTTCTTTCAATACGAGAATTATAATCGATATTATTTATGTAGTTTCCCACTGACAACTGGAAGCAATCAACGACCATCTCGATTTCTATGTTATAATAACTCCTCAAATATTATTAATGAATGACCGAAGAGAAAATAATACCGAACATCGTTTTTCAGCGGGGGCCGAAGTAACGACTAAGAATCACTATGAAGGAAAATAAAAAGAACAAATAAGTTTGATAAAGATTTTAATTGCAAGCTTGCAAAAATGTATGAGTCATTGCATGGGCAAACATGCACATTTTATGATTGATCACAAAAATTTGTTTCCTCAGTTGTTGTGGACGTTGCAGTCCCAGGCCACGCTAATGCTTGTGCCGCCTGGTCTTATAGCGCTATAATATCTATCGGTCACCAGGGTCAAAGGGAAGGGCTTCTCTATCTATCAAATGAAAACTTTGAATAGACCCATCGTATCTTATAGCCATTATCTTCCACTTAATAGAGTCATGGTCGACTATGCACCATCATTGAAAAAACTCGTCCTCTATTAGTAAAAACTTGAACAACAGCTAATATCAGGAGCTTTTTATTTTAATTCAGTGCTTAAAACTTTTGTCATGAATATAAAAATGTTTACTCGTTCATTGACAGATAAAATGATGCATACAATTGCTGTGATATGATCTTCCAGTGTAACTCTAACTTTGCTCAAAGTTTTATGCCCAGTGAAGAATGTTGGTGTTTGTCAACTCGTTGCATTGCGTACTGGGGTGACAAGCTGACGTTAGTTGAGCAGCGTTAGGTTCGTGGTACACGACCGTTCGACTGCAATCCACGCTCGTCGCAATCCAAGCACCATGTCGACCGTTCGACTGCAATCCACTCGTCGCAATCCAAGCACCATGTCGATCCCAAGATTGGGCGCCTTCATTACCAGCTCACGAGCGCCTTCGTTCCTGAGATGATCTCTCGGGAGGACAAGCTCACAACTGGAAGATATATAACGAATAACAAAACAATATTTCTTTCAAGTTAAAAACAAATAAAGTCGTAATTTCATTTTGTATATTATTACTTACAACTGAATAGTCGAGTAGCTTTAGAGTAGCTAATATTTGATGTAAGAAATCAGCCACTTACTATACATAATGTTTCGAATAAAAGTAAAAAATGCTAACTTTATTGATTACTTGGTCAGTTTTATAAATAAAGCTATTTCGTTGTAAAGCCATCAAAAAGTGTGAGGAGGGAGAATCAAATACTGTACGTAATCATAAGTTTGTCAATGCAAGATAGTGAAACCCATAATTCATGGATACAAAAGAAGGCACTGGATACATGAAAATGTGGCAATTTCCCATAATTAGTATTTTTCTAATTTTGCCTTGATTCAGCGTCGCCAAAAAATGTAATTATAGGTATTTTCAATTGCTAGCATGAATGATTTTCATCTGGGTGATACGGACAAGTGTTGACAATTCAGCTATTTTCCCGCTAAATCTTGTGTATTTTTAGCGCATTCATCGGGAAAAAATGCGTTTTAGTGGGAAAAATGTATGTAAGATGTAGGTAAAATGATTTCTTTAGCTACAAATTTTGAATATATAGTGTAATTTTGCCTAAAAATGACAGTTCTTGCTTGAAACTCATTGAAAGAAAGAATTGGTAAAACTGAATTACGGACATCTGTGCATTAATTTTGCATTGAGTTTTTATGCGTTTTATTTTTACTGAGTCTTGATTTTGAGAGCGCTTCAGAAGCATAAAAGAATTACTTTTAGTGTGAGTTTATCTACGCATTGGAATAAAAAATTCTGTATCGCATTCTGGTTCTCTTTCATTATTAAGTCTTATGATAGCTGTTTATGACGATACCGACGCACAGCAGCGTACGATTGACAGTTGGTAACGTTCAAGCTCATGTTTGGAACAATTTTGTTTTCAAATTGTGAGACAAAGATAATAATGACACAATTACTTCCACATATGTAAGGTTGGTAAAATATCTGCTAGTCGTACTTTGCAACACTTACACTTGATGGTAGTCAAAATACTGTGCCAGGATGGATGACATCTAGTCCACGTCTTCGTCTCTGAGATCAGGGAAGTGCCAGCGGGTGACCACCCAACCGCAGGCCTTCAAGTTATGGCCTATTTCTCTCGGAACGCTTCTGACGAAGCACACATTTTCTGTTGGACAAATTGCATAAAAATTGGAATTTTATGCATTTATTCTTCGATCACATTTGAATGAATGTCCCTTGCTATAGGAAGCCTGATATTTTCGCTCGAGGTCAGTTTAAGTTTACATTTCTCGTATATATGAAGGAAAGCAAACGTTCAGCTAACAAGAAAAATCTTGCACACTTCCTCACAGTCGAATGTTTTTACTGGATGGAAAATTCCCAACTCAAACAGATATTTTGTTTGAGTAACCGTTTACATAATCATAATATGAAATATAAGATTTAACGATATTGAAATCATCCATTAATAAACACCTGAGTTTTGATTGTTAACAAAATTCTATTTATGAACCGCTCTTTTAAAAATACTTTTTATGGCTCAATTTTGAGTGCAACAGCAGTCCAAATCTTTTTGTCCTGATCGAGGCTTCGAATCGATCAAATATATTTACAATCGACATTATTATTGGAGATTAAAAATATGAACAGGATTACTTATTAGATTTCTTTCTCCTCGAAAGCTTTCGTTTATTTTAAAACCGGATGGTGGCCGTACATGAATAATATAGCCAATGAACTGGTTAAAACAACATGCGGCTTCACAAATACAGCCTTCCAGAAAGCTTACGACATTATGAGGAAACAACACACATCATAAAATCATGGATTACTCACCAATGCGACTTGTCAATTTACGACAACGATATAAATCAGCTTTGCAGTCGAAACGAACGTTGTAATAGCGATCTTTATAAAATATGTGGAGTGGCGAAGAATTCTCCTGCACGAAGATTACGGGGGAGCCGCACGTACGGCAGTCACCTTCCTACTGGCATAACATGGCGGATTGAAATAAATCTTATATTAGAAACATTGGAATGCTATGGGATTATCTTATAATAACTTAAAATCATAATTTGGGGATCTTTGAGGGAAAATGTCAAAATTTCCTTAGTTGATTTTCTTATTTATTTCTGGACTTTCAAGTTAAATTTTTCAAGTTCATTATCATATTCATGATGACAGCCTATCATATATTGTAGGCTGTTTATATTTGTGATTTAACTGCAGCAAATTAATATGTACGATTTTACTATTACTACCATTAAAATCTTCGATACGTTAATAAAGTAAGTTAACCAAAAAGTGAATTGATACGTTTTTATGGCATTAATTCTACAGGATGACTTTAGCAAAACATGAAAGGAAGATTTACTACATTTTCATGAGATAATTTGTTTGCACAGGAGCAACTCTGAACTGAAGCTCTGAAATAGCTTAATCTATTTATTTATGACGTCAAAGCGCTAATTTAAGATGAAACGCGCCTCACCAAAAATTGTTGTAGAAATATTCCAAGCCTCCATCTGCCTGTCCTGCCGGCCTCCAGAAGGAGTCCAGGGGCAGCAGGCTGATGTTGCCGGTGTGGTGGTAGCAGAGGCGGTACAGCAGCTCCCCCAGCCCCGGCATGGGGCGGGTGTGGGTGGACAGCAGCTCCCCCAGCCCCGGCATGGGGCGGGTGTGGGTGGACAGCAGCTCCCCAGCCCCGGGATGGGGCGGGTGTGGGTGGACAGCACCACGAGGCGACTGGACTTGATGTTGTTGGACAGGCTGGCGACAGCTCGCTCTCCTTCAGCAAGGCTGGTGACTATCCAGCGTTCATCGGGCGGCATGAGCTTACATGTTTGTGCCTATAGAGCAGTGAATATTTATCAACAGCACATTCTGAGAATTTATGAGCAATTATTTGATTATTTTATTTAGTTCTGTTCTAACTGCTGACTAATAATAGAATGGTAAAGCACCTAGCAAAAAGTTTTGAACTCAACTAAATCGATTGACTGGTTTATGACAATCGTGATAACATTACGGACATGGGTGGTTGAGCTGTATACATGGGTGTGTTTTGAAGTCAGCGAAGGCACGTTAGTTATTGCCAGGAAGAATGCGACTAAATTACAAACGGCTGCGATTCGAACCGTAACAGGAAAAATTCTTAACGGTGTTACCACGCATTTACTCCAAGGTCTTCAATCATATTCCGGGCAGAGAAATATTACAAACGAAATATTATTACTAAATTACAAAACGGATGTGATTTGAACGGTAAAAGAAAAATTTTTAACGGAGTTTCCACGCATTTACTCCAACGTCTTCAATCATATTCCGGGCAGAGAAACGTTTCAACGAGAAAGAATTAAAGACGTTCCTTCATCATACTATCGCCAAACTTAAACGGGCAGTGAATCAAGTTTGGTTTATGATACGGTATTTAATTTTTCTGATTTCTTTAAAAGGTAATCAATATGAGCAGCAGTACAAGTTCACAATACTAATTTGCGTCCTTACTTTCACATCTACGCGAACAAATTTGAAGCCATAAATTTTAATAAACGCATTCCAAATTTTCGCCTCCGTGGCATGTAAGAATTTTCCTCCATTTTAGATGAAATACATATACGATTTCTAATGTGCTTTTGCATAGCATTCAAGATTATTTGATCTTCCTCATTCAATTTATGTTGTGCAAAATTTATGCATATAACTAAGACATTATCCATTTCACATTATTCATTTTCAGACAGAAAAGTCATTCCACTCACCTCTAACGTAGCACATTCCATGCTGGCTGCATCCAACCTCGCTTTGATTGCATCCAACCTCGCATCGAACCTCTTGCTGTATTCTTCAGGTCTGAATTTCAGACGACTGAGCATTTCCTTGAACTTTTGTCTCATGTTCTCATCAGCTTCGAATATCTCATCGCCTCAGATCTCGAGATCTTGCTATGCAGATACTCTGTGGGCCAGCAGTGCATCCTTCCAGCCCTCAAAATCAGTCTTCAGGTTGAGGATGTCAACTGCCAAACTCAAAATATCGTCTGATACGGAGACGACACTATGCATACTTTCAATTTTACCCTTCATCGTAGACCGTATTTTGGACCACGAGTTCACGACGTCTTCATCTTCCTGACGCAGGTCGTCCAGCTGTTCAATTTTGCGAGTGGCGTGCGTGCCTCTGATGCACGTGAAGCACACGAGTTCCATGCAGGCCACGCAGAAGTAATCCTGCGGCTTGCCTTGATGATTGCACGGCGTTGCCGACGGTGAACGCATGGGATTGGAACGAGCCTTTACTCCAGGGGGAGTCAATGCGTAGTTAACAGGTATTTGATCAATGCGTTGGGAAATTTGTTCCCCGCATTTTGGGCACCTTTTCGCTTCAGACACGGTTAGTATGTTTGTAATGCAAGAGAAGCAGGACGTGTGGCCGCACGAATTAAAGGCAAAGCGGCTTGTGGTTGCCGGTATCGAATGCCTCGACACAAACTTCACTCTCCAACAAAGCAGTAGCCATTTTGAGCACAGTTCCAAAAATTTTTAATAATATTATGTTTAATAATATGCTCGCACACTTCACTTAAAGCTCTTTTTGGCAAGTCCGTGATTCTCCATCTGCACGACATTCGAAAGTTTAGCAAAATAGGTTGTTTCAAAATTATTACAACATTCAAGAATAAAGCACTTTAACATTGCGTGGAAGCAATTTGAATGAATATGATTGCATAATTCATAACTGCATTGACCACATTTTTTACCAAAAAGAAATAAAATACGGAGATGCCTCAAATTATTGAGGTTTAGCTGCAATAATGGACCACAGTGACGCATACAAATTTTAGGATGCAGACAAGCAAATATCACTCAGCCGCAATCACATTATTCCGCTCCGACTCGCATATTAACAATAAGACTGATTTGAAGCCTTCTGTGATGGAAGACCATCCTTTAGAGGAATTCAAGTTTTAGTGGTGCATTTGATAATGATACACTTTTAGGCAAAATACGATTAAGTAATGTTGAGTACCAGCTTATTTAATTTGATCAACGTGTAATCGACTTTATTTCAATTTTGGTAGCATTTTAGTGCTTCTGGAACTAATCCCAATGTTCATCGCCCATTCAAGGTTTGCCCAAATGAATGCTGGGAACAAATGACAGAGTAAAGCTGGATTCTTCGTTTAGAATTAATTTCCAACTAATACCCAAAAAAGGCAGCAGGACGATGAAACTAGACTATATGCAATCTAGAATATCTGGTAGTATTTCGTAAAAATCACGAGTGGAAACAATTATTTCACGGGTGATTTTAAAAAATCATGGACAAAAATGTACTTGTCTCCTCGAATCTGAGTAAAAAATTAGGCAAGGGACATAGGAACAATAAAAATTTCTCTGTAATAGGAGTCTTTTCGTCTCATTCATGGGTGGGGGGGGGGAAGAGCTTCTGCCTGAATTTCCAATTTGGGACTAAATAATATACGTTTAAAAATTACTTTTTAAAGACAACACTTCCAAAGAATCCAGTGTCTCCAATCTTCCAGTTGTACAATGAATTTCTCATTTAATTTTCGAATATTAAAAAAATAAATTTTTCAATTTTTTTAGTACATAAAAATTTTTATATATACTTTTTTTTTATTATTTATTATGTTAATTGATTCATGCATTGCCTCTGACTTCACACAAGTGTGCAAAATTTCAGATCAATTAGACAGGTAAAAGTGTGTCAAATATCAGTTACAAGATTTGTAGCTGACAAAATTATATTTTCAATTTTTTTACGATTGAAAATTTTTTTTTATTTTAAAAATCATTTATTTTGACATTTGATTCATGCATTGTCTCTAACTTTACACAAGTGTGCAAAATTTCAGATCGATATGATAAGTCGAAGTGTGTTAAATTTTGATGACAAGATTTGTAGCAGACAGACAACAAGAAGTGAAGTTAAAGAGAAGTGTTGTAAAATGGGAAGCGCATTCATGGTGGGCGCCGCCGCCCTCCAAGTCGAAAAATGGGCAGGAGCCACCCGTGATATGGCATAAAACGCCGTGAATCTGGCAAGTTTTTCCGTTCCTATAACCTTTACCAAATTTCTACAGTAAAAAATAAGCAAAAGGCCTATTTTCTCCAGCGATTTTCGGAAATCATCGGTGAAACGATCGTTTTCCCCCGCAATTTTAGGGAACTTCTGCCTGAAATTACAAATAAATTGGTGGCAAGATAATTGCTAAGTTCATACTTCGACGTTTGAAACTTGGTACCATAAACGTAACAATAGCGTATTTTCAACAATGATGTCCAATAGATAATTGTCTCAGAAACATACATTCATGAAATGTAGACAGTAAAGGCTTTATGATAATGTTTTTGTTTGAAACATGGCGATTTTCTAAATTCATGTTTCCGTTGCTTTCAATCCATAATAGGTACAATTGACGATATTACTGAAATTAAAATAGTAAGTAAGTTTTCTCATTAATTATCGATTCTATGACTTAAGAACCAAATTTTAAATGCTTTGGACTAGTTGCAGTATTACATGAATTGTCTATCATCATCAGTAACGTTCCACGAATCGTTAAAACCACACAGTCTCTAAAATTTGAATGAGTTTGTAGTGTGTTTTGTGCTAACGCTATCTGTGAGTCCTTTCTTCGGTTAGAACTATTTATATAAATATATATATTATGATAAATATATTATGATATATTTATCATAATACCACAATTATTTCAACTCACTATCACACTTTTACCACAATATCACGCACAAAGATTCACTAACCTAACTAACCGTCAGTTCAATTGTGCAGCTTTCTCATCTCCATAGCCAGGATTAGACTGGCGGCTCTGAGCACGTGGCGGCTGCAGGGTTGCCAGGTAGTGGAAAGCAGAAACCGCCCAAAATTCCAATACAAATCAGTAAATTTTAATTTTACGGTGTAATGATTCAATTTATTGTTCCTTATATAATGAAAATTACAATATGTGTAGAGTTATAATAGATTTTGGTCGTGCAACGCAATCGAAAAAGGCCAGAAAAAGTCTCACCTGGGACCCTAACTCGTACGGCTGGACACGGCTGGGAAATATGATACAGACAAATTTCTGGTCGTTTAAAAAAATATTTATAATATAATAAAATCGCGGTTTCAGCGTTTATTAGGCCGTAGGCCTGTCGCCGATTCTTAACATCACAGAACATTCACAGCATTTTGTGTTCTCGAACACGCAACTCACTGCACCAATTCTGCTGTGCTTAACCGCCCGGCCTCCTTGCCGATTCTAACCAGAAACTGGCGCACAGAGCTGGGATCGAACCCACGCCTCTCTACGCCAATCTTGGTACTCTGAACTGTAACCACTACCACTGGGCCACCCTGCCCAGTGGTTACATAATAGGCCAGTGGTTATCATAATAGAATGAACGAAACTTATTTCGGAACTATTATTGTGCCTTTGAGGTAATCAGATATTATGTATCTTTTTCCTTTACTGAATTTCTAATATACGCTTCTTTTACTGAATTTTCTAGGAAAAGGTATTTTTAATAGGTATTTGAGAAGTTCTTTGATTTCACAGCAATTTCCTCATATATGGCAACACAGCTGCAGCGCAGCCATCCCAAGCAGGATACGCCTGGCACACTCGACCGTCGATGGAACTCGTACCGAACGCGTTTCGTTGAATTTAATCATGATATAGCCCTATTAGACAGTCCTTATCATCAGCAGTTGGTTAGATGATAAGTAATGAATATTAATCGACCAAACAATTAGTAATGATTTGTCGAGTTGTTTGCCTGCAGCCACATCACAGCCTGATGAGATTTAAGATCTATTATCTCAGGCGAGCTTATATTCTACAAGAGATTGGGCTTTTTATTTTCAGATTTCGCCGATTGTAGAATGTTCTATTTGATGTGTTGTGTTGGGGTTGTTGGTTGAATGGTTGAGTTTTCAGTGGCCGCTTGCCGCGGTTTGTGACTCTGCTTGGGGTCACAAACCCACAGATTTGAGCCACGCTTGTGTCGAAATAAAAACATTGATTTTCATAAAATAACATGATAAAGAATCCCTGCACTCAAACTCATTTGCATCTAATGCCACGTAAATTGAAAAAAAATTTCTAATCAAGAGCTTCAGTCGAGAAACTCTTGAAAAGAAAGAACACAATCTAAAATGCATTCAGGTACCATCGCAAATGCTCAACCATGAACAGGCCAGTGCACTTATCTTTACCCGTATGAAGTGGCATTGAATTCTTGCAGTGTAAATTCACATTTCAATAAATTTCCGTCAGAGCTTCACACAAAATAATCAAATTCTATTAAGTTCCTATTTGCAATGTGTGTAACATGGTGCGAAATAGTTAATTTTTACTGTTGCGATAGTTTGTCAGAGAATTATAGTTTATTCCAAAACGATAATTGTAATAGAAGTTATTTATGAAGTTTCCAACTGACAGATGAAAGCAACCAGCCACAATTTCCATTTTTATGCCATAATAACTCTTCAACTATTAACAATGGATGTCCGAAGAAAAAACAATGCTGGAAATTGTTGTAAACCGTATAACCGCTGATATAAGTACTCCATTAACCTTGTTGCTCACTATCTAGTTAGGACACTAACGTATCGTCCTTAGATCAGATCTATTCTCACAATCATTCTGCGTATTATAAGTCCTTGTTCTTCACTATCTAGTTAGGACACTAACGAATCGTCCTCAGATCAGATCTATTCTCACAATCATTCTGCGTATTTATAAGTCCTTGTTCCTCACTATCT
>NW_025941221.1:0-384 GCF_000764305.2 Hyalella azteca | reverse complement strand
TAAAAAGTTTTTTTATAAATTGAAAAATGAAATTTAATCCCGAACAAAATTGTCAATGATTCACGCTAAAATATAGATTTCAAGGTATTCTTTTTCATCAAAAAAGCAAAGTCCAAGTATTAAATTTAAAACACAATTGGTTAATTACAGGATGTTTTCGAGAAAAGAAATATCTTTGCATAAACCAACCGGTTTTGTAAAATCAATTTAAGGCAAAATACAATTCATTGGCGATGTTTAAAATAGGCAGGTCATTAATAAAGAAATAAATGAAATTAATTAGATTTGGAGCATTTGAAAATGAAAAGCCAGGTGTATTGACCGAAGGACATAAAATACTGGATGTTAGTGCATTTGGCGAAGATTATAACGAAAAATTCTTTT
>NW_025941220.1:0-2948 GCF_000764305.2 Hyalella azteca | reverse complement strand
GCCGCCCGCACCTCCCGCCCCTCCTGCGGCGCCAGCGCTGCCCGTCCCGCTGCCGCTGCCCCCGCCCGACGACGAGTCCGGGAACCTGGCGTGTATTTTTGATAGTTTTATCTTGTAATAATAGTTAATATTTTCATTTGTAATATTTAATATTTTCATTTTGTAATGATATTTGATATTCAGTAATAGATTATAACGATTAATACGACAGCCGGCGATATCGAGCCCAGATTATGATAATACATACAATGAATACTATGAATAATAAATGAATAAATACAGGTATTGCGCTAGGCTAACGAGATGGACACAGTCCTGTAACATATACAATAATCCTATTGAGGATAATGACTACGAAGCATTTCTATACGGCAACATGTACAATAATCTTGGCTATACAATGGATATACACAGCAACATACACAGTAGTCTCAGATATACAACGGATATATACAGCAACATATACAATAATCTTAGATATACAACGGATATATACAGCAACATATACAACGGATAAATACAAGAATACATACAACAATATTGGATATACAATGCGGACTACAAACAATACCTGAAGTTGGAGCCGAAGCCGCGGCTCTGCTGGAGGGTCTGGGCGAACATCTCGTACTTGCGGATGTCGTTGTCCGACACCGAGCGTCGCGCGAACTTCATCGCCTCCTCGAAGTGCTCCTTCGTGATCTCTGGGACTGGGTCCTCGTCCATCTGGGGGCNTTGTGTATGGGACTCTTCCTGAGGCAGGCCTTCAGTATCTGGACCTACCTTGTGTATGGGACTCTTCCTGAGGCAGGCCTTCAGTATCTGGACCTACCTTGTGTATGGGACTCTTCCTGAGGCAGGCCTTCAGTATCTGGACCTACCTTGTGTATGGGACTCTTCCTGAGGCAGGCCTTCAGTATCTGGACCTACCTTGTGTATGGGACTCTTCCTGAGGCAGGCCTTCAGTATCTGGACCTACCTTGTGTATGGGACTCTTCCTGAGGCAGGCCTTCAGTATCTGGACCTACCTTGTGTATGGGACTCTTCCTGAGGCAGGCCTTCAGTATCTGGACCTACCTTGTGTATGGGACTCTTCCTGAGGCAGGCCTTCAGTATCTGGACCTACCTTGTGTATGGGACTCTTCCTGAGGCAGGCCTTCAGTATCTGGACCTACCTTGTGTATGGGACTCTTCCTGAGGCAGGCCTTCAGTATCTGGACCTACCTTGTGTATGGGACTCTTCCTGAGGCAGGCCTTCAGTATCTGGACCTACCTTGTGTATGGGACTCTTCCTGAGGCAGGCCTTCAGTATCTGGACCTACCTTGTGTATGGGACTCTTCCTGAGGCAGGCCTTCAGTATCTGGACCTACCTTGTGTATGGGACTCTTCCTGAGGCAGGCCTTCAGTATCTGGACCTACCTTGTGCATGGGACTCTTCCTGAGGCAGGCCTTCAGTATCTGGACCCACCTTGTGTATGGGACTCTTCCTGAGGCAGGCCTTCAGTATCTGGACCCACCTTGTGTATGGGACTCTTCCTGAGGCAGGCCTTCAGTATCTGGACCCTGCTCTTATCATCAGGCAGGGGGATGTAGATGAGCTGGTCAAGCCGGCCGGGTCTCAGGATGGCCGAGTCGATGATGTCGGGACGGTTCGTGGCGCCGATGATAAACACGTTCTTCTTGGCGCCCATGCCGTCCATCTCAGTCAGAACCTGCGCGCCAAAAACAGCAAACATTACTCACTATTTTATTTACATCTTATCTTATCAATATGATAAGATTAATTACATATATTTATTTAACATATAAGATAGATTAATTATGTCTTATTATCATTCTTGGCAAGGAATAAATGTTCTTGAATAGTTGTGCATGTGTACGGATACGGAGTTTGTATCTCTTACGAAAGCTTGATAAAAGACCTGAGAATATTTTTATTGATAAGTTAATAAAATGAAAAATTTGTATCGTGGCACAAAAAAATGGACACGAGAGGAACTATACGCCCACTAGCAGCAAGGAATTGATGATGAGGAAAAAGCGAGATGAAATGATGTGTGATGAGGGAGAGAGTGCGGTGACCCAACTGGCATGTGATGACCCACCTTGCATGTGATGACCCACCTGGCATGTGATGACCCACCTTGCATGTGATGACCCACCTTGCATGTGATGACTCACCTTGCATGTGATGACCCACCTTGCATGTGATGACCCACCTTGCATGTGATGACTCACCTTGCATGTGATGACCCACCTTGCATGTGATGACCCACCTTGCATGTGATGACCCACTATACATGTGATGACCCACCTGGTTGATGACCCACTTAGCACATGATGACTCACCTTGCATGTGATGACCCACCTTGCATGTGATGACCCACTATGCATGTGATGACCCACCTGGTTGATGACCCACCTGGTTGATGACGCGGTCAGCAGCGCCCCCCGCGTCACCAGCAGAGCCGCCCCTGGCCTTGGCGATGCTGTCGAGCTCGTCGAAGAACAGCACGCACGGCGCCGCCGATCTGCCACCCAGGGTACGTTAGTTCATCATACATTCACATTTCAAATAATATATTATTGTTTATAAGCAATATCTTGATTATTTTTATTTAATTTATATTTTAATACAGCCAGGGCGCAGAAAACCTGCAAGAGCAGGCTTTCTTTATCCATTCACATTTCAAATAATAAATTAGTGTTTGTTGATAATCAATATCTTAATTACCGGTGTCTTTATTTAAATAATATTTTAATGCAACCAGTGCACAGAAAACCTGCAAGAATAATTAATGACAACCATAGATCGTAATCCTCACGATAAAACAATGCTTTCCTTCACCACAAGACACCATTATTGTTCACCATAGATAACCGATCATTCTCACAATAAAATATCACTTACTTTATTATTATTATTTATTATATCTTGATTATTATAATA
>NW_025941219.1:0-592 GCF_000764305.2 Hyalella azteca | reverse complement strand
TGGGAACAGCAGAACATTGTTATGGGTGAGTGGGAACAGCAGAACAGTGTTATGGGTGAGTGGGAACAGCAGAACATTATTATGGGTGAGTGGGAACAGCAGAACATTATTATGGGTGAGTGGGGGCTGGGGGTGTTATGGGTAAGTGGGGCTAAAGCCCCTTTCACACACAATATGAAATGCCACATGCATAAAAAACACACAGCAGTATTTGCCGCGTTATTATTCACACAGGACGGCAAATGACGCATGCATCAAAAAATGCAACGGTTTTTACCGCACAATCATTCACAAGAGGCGGCTTTTTACGCTTGAATCTATCAGTATTGTAGTGCTATTCAGTATTCTCCTATAGTGGTGATCAGTTTCTGTGAGCTCCATATAAATTGCTGCTCTAAGTTATTCATTTATTATTGATTTTAATGTATTCATTAAATATCAACTTTAATAAATATATAAATTCTGTTATATATTTATTTATATATATAAAAAAATTAATTCTGTATGTCAGCAGAAAGTTTCGACCAATTGTTGTCTGTACCAGACTACCCGCTGTCTGTACCAGACTACCCACTGTCTGTACCAGACTACC
>NW_025941218.1:0-421 GCF_000764305.2 Hyalella azteca | reverse complement strand
CGGTGTTCACCATCAGAGGATGGTAGATGAGGGTTACTCACCATCAGGGGATAGTAGATGAGGGTTACTTACATCAGAGGATGGTAGATGAGGGTTACTTACCGTCAAGGGATGGTAGATGAGGGTTACTTCCCATCAGAGTATGGTAGATGAGGGTCACTTACCATCAGAGGGTGGTATATGAGGGTTACTTACCATCAGAGGATGGTAGATGGTAAGTAACCCTCATCCTCTGGACGTGCCATCCAGAGGATGGTAGATGAGGGTTACTCACCATCAGAGGATGGTAGATGAGGGTTACTTACCATCGAAGGATGGTAGATGAGGGTTACTTACCATCAAAGGATAGTAGATGAGGGTTACTTACCATCAGAGGATGGTAGACGAGGGCCACTTACCATGAGAGGATGGTAGACGAGGG
>NW_025941217.1:0-305 GCF_000764305.2 Hyalella azteca | reverse complement strand
TCCGCCGAAACACTGGATTACATCTCTCAGGCCCAGTCTGTACAATTAACCACTGGTCATCAAAGAAAAATTATCGTCAACTGTTTACTTCACTGCATAGTGGCAAAGCAGAGAGTTTTTTAGACTCTCCCTCCAGACTGTAGAGCATGGCACAACATAGGTCGAGGACGCCGATTTCATGCACCAAAGACGCCAAGGTGGATGCCACTGGACATCACTGGACGCCGGTCGCCAATTATGCTTCTCCATAAATTGCGATTTACGATCGATATGGCCGATGCGCCGTATTGATCTACACGCTACGA
>NW_025941216.1:17506-23536 GCF_000764305.2 Hyalella azteca | reverse complement strand
CTTCCTTATTTTACTACATAGACAATGCAGATAATTACTGTGACTCTGAGAAAACTTAGCAAGCACGTCACATTTTATGCAGGGTGAGCAACTTGGACATCTCCTCCGTGAAGTACCATTATACATTATGACAAGATTTTATGCGTTTTTGAGACGTTGGCCTCTAAAAGAAGTTCTATCCATAGTAAAATAGAGAAAACGAAACGCACTCTATTTTACTATAGGACTATAGATGATACTATAGTCCATCTATATATAGATGGACTATAGATGAAACGCAGTTTCATCTATAGTTTAATTTCCAGGTATATCGCTCCGCACTCATCATTACAGTGACGAGTGCTTCATGCATCAAAAAGAATTGCACTGGAAAAGCGGAAGCGAAAATTAAACTTGATGTAGCTGCGTGCAGGCCGACCCGCCATGACTGAGCACGTGCGTTTTTGAGCTATGACTGAGCTATTCCACAACAGCAGCCAAACCCTAGCCGTCATTGTCGACAATAGGTATATTCATTAACCTTTATCACAACGAGCACATACATCATGTATGTTTGTGTTTCAGTGCAGGAAATTGCTGAACACGAAACAATTTTTTCTCTGTATTATGTAATAATTTTCTTGTCACGACCGCGTGATATATGCAACCATCAGTCGGATGTGCTGCGATGCCAGCAAGCTAATGGCGAAATTATTCAGAAATTTATCCAGAGAAAAATACAGTAAGTTTCAGCTTATGGTGACCGGGAATATGATATACATTTTTCCATCATTGTTAACTTCGAATCGTTAGAGTGACTAAAAATGAATAATTTTTAGAACTCTTGCTATTTAGAACTGTTGCCTCGCTCCCTAACCATATTTATATCCACGAATAATAATAGAACTAACTTTGACAAACTGGACCAACAACCAGGACACCGAGCCGCTGTCTCATTAGCTTCCTTCAAACTGGAGGGCAAGTGAACCACATGAGACAAGCTCACAACCAGACCGTCACTCATGTTGTGCTGGAAGAACCCACCAGCATCATCATCAAGCAGCGGCCCGGCAGCAACCGACCGGCGATGGCTGAACCCCTCATCTCTACGGATTGGACTCCATCATCTATCTTCTAACTAAGGATTTGTCTGAACTCTTAGATAGTTCTCAGAGTGATTCTTCTGGTTCAAAATTTACTCTTGTATCCCACATACGTAGATTATGTACTTATTTCCACCAAAATTTCAATATTTAATGCTCCTTGTAACTTGAAAATGAATGTTTGTTGCATTCAAAAGCTGTTAATAAACTAGAACTACTTACTGAAACATGCCTCACGATCTACCGTCATTTGAAGAATTGTGGGACTCTGCTGATTTGAATAAACGAATTCTCTGAATATTACTCGTACCTTCATTAATATACATTGCATCATTTCACTCCCATACGTCGCTTCGACGATTTACAGTTGGAGCTTCAAAAATATTATAGGATAAGAAAGGCCAGTAATACAGTTAATATTCACGTGAGTGGTGTGGAGTCATATCGCAATGACTGAGCACTTGCGTAATTTGAGTTACGACTTAGCTATTCATCAACAGCTGCCAAACCTTAACCGCCATCATCGATAGTAAGCAGATTTATTAACATTCATCACAGCGATTATCTACAATCTACATCATGACTGTGTAAGAGTCCGTGCAGGAAAATGCGTGAAAAGCAATACTTCCTTATTTTCTTTATTATTTTATTCCATCGTCTACATGTAAATTAGCCATCAGTCAAATGCGCTGCATGCTAGTGGCATAATTATTCATTTCTTTAATCTGTAGAGAGTGTTAGAATTGTCAGCTCATGGTGAGCTAGAAAACGAATTTCATTTTTCAACAATTTTTATTTCTTACTCGTCCAATTTCAAATTAATCTAAACGAAATATTGAGCTTCAGGTTGCATGTATAACGCCTGTCAGTTTACAAGAGTTATTCCGCTGCAGACACGTGGCGCTCTATTCTTTGTGATCAGTGGTGACGGAGGGTGAAAATCTACGGATTTGTTCCAAATAAATTTTTAGATATGACTAATTGTAGACGTTACTTTTCACGCCAAACGGTAAATAATTCAAGGTATTTAAGAATTAAATTTCAGCCATTCAATATGGGGGAAATAAGTTACATTAATAACTGAGAAAAAATTAATGTCACATTTTAGGTAATTCAAGATTGATAAGTGCTCAGTGCTTCCCACATTATCGCATACCAATAGTATAATTGACAATGGTACATTTTATGGACTATTTTCTGCAAATTATTCATTCCTAGTAGCAGGATACGTTAATTAATTATTTAAGTGTTATTAATCAATTTCCACACCCCACCTTAAAACGCAATAAAATATCATGTATTATATACACCTATCGTGTAAATATACACCTATCATGTATTTGTGTCAGCTTTACTATTGTGCTTTTATGTAATTAATGGAATGTTTTTTTTTCATCATAAAAGTCTTCGGCGAAGCGACTTTTCTAGATATATATTCTTCACAGCCTCGTTCCTATTTGATCTTTTTTTCATGAAAATTTATTCGGGAGCCAAGCTAATATATTCGTATATTTGATTACTGAAATGCAAATGAAGTGCCTTCAAAAGATGCCGTTGATTATTCCATGAGATTCAGAGAAGCGGCTTGCCTAATTGTTCAGGTTAAATAAGTTTTTTAAATGAAAGTTTTTACCCCAAAGTTCCTGCGAGTTACCCCAGGTCCCAGCGAGACCCGGCCATGACGTCCCTTAATCACTTAAGGTATTTCATCGTTAGTAAAGTTCTCTGGCTTGACAAGTTAAGTATTCTTGATCGCTTTATTCATAGATTGTATCGCCATCAGAGCTATAATAAAGGGATAATTATTTTTCTAGAATTCATCACGACATTTGAACATTTATGAGTCAATATCACATGCCAGAGGTGGCAGATGTTCCCCGTATTTTTATTGTGAATTTTTATTTGAAACGAATATTGGAACGCGTTTTACCTGCAGAGGCGAAGCGAGCGCAGTGAAGATATGAATTATTGAAATAACAATATGATATTGAATCGTGATTTCGATTGCCTGAAACCCGCAAAATGTCGTAAAAAAACTTGAAAATTTTAGTTTTGCCTTTAAATCCACGAGATAGATTGTGGAGTCCGCAAATATCACATATGATCGAATACAACTAAACAGTTTCCCATCAAATCTATTCTATGAAATTTTGTAGAAAACGGAATTCTATGGCATACACGTATATTCAGGACGTTTGACGCTTCAAAAGAATTAAATGTACCTCAAAGTCCGGTGATCGAAATATTCATTTAATTTAGAAAGCTTTTGCCGGTGGTGCCATCATCTTCATTTGTGTTGCTGAAGTCGGCCTAACAGGTCACGGTTAATTTCGCTCGCTTCCTTAGATNATTAAAATTAAGCCCCATAGAAAGGTGCCGTTGATTATTCCATGACATTCAGAAAAGCAGCTTGCCTTATAGTTCAGGTTAAATAAATTTTTTTAACGGAAATTTTTGCCCCAAAGTTCGTGCGAGTTTCCCCAGGCCCCAGCGAGTCCCAGCCAGTAAAGATCTCTGGCTTGAAAAGTTGAGTATTCTTGATCGCTTCATTCATAGATTGTATTGCCATCGTTGCCAGAAAAGAGGGATCATAATTTTTCCTGAATTCATCACGACATTTATAGCATTTATGAGTCAATATTACCTGCCAGAGGTTGCAGATGTTCCCCGTGTTTTTTATTGAGAGTTTTTATTTGAAACGAATATTGGAATGCGTTTTACCTGCGGCGGCGAAGCGAGAGTAGTTAAGATTCGAATTATCGAAATATCAACATATTTATGTATTCTAAATAATGATTTGATTGCCTGAAACCAAGCAAATGTCGTTAAAAACTTGAAAATCATTAAGTTTTGCTCAAATCATTTAAGTAATACATATAATATATTATATAGTCATAATAATGCAGTTTTGCCTCTAAATCCATGGGATAGATTGTGGAGTCCTCAGAATTCTTGTATGAACAAATTCAACGAAATAGTATCCCTTTGAATCTATTCTATATGATGATATAGAAAACGGATTCCTATGGCAAACCCGTATATTCCGGACGTTTGTCGCTTCAAAGGAATTAAATGTACCTCAAAGTCCGGTGATCGAAATATTCATTTAATTTAGAAAGCTTTTGCCGGTGGTGCCATCATCTTCATTTGTGTTGCTGAAGTCGGCCTAACAGGTCACGGTTAATTTCGCTCGCTTCCTTAGATTTCGAAATTTTAGTTTAAGTAGGATTTAGATTTCTTCCATATTATACTATATAAATAGCGGTTTCAGCGTTTATTAGGCCGTAGGTCTGTCGCCGATTCTTAACATCGCAGAACAATCGCAGCATTTTGAGGTCTCGAACTCGCAACTCACTGCTACAATTCTGCTATGCTTAACCGCAGGGCCTCCTTGCCGATTTTGACCAGAAATTGTCGCACGTACAGAGCTGGGATCGAACCCGCGCCTCTCTAGTGCGTCAACCTTGGTACTCTGAACTTTAACCACTGGGCCACCCTGCCCGATTTCTTCCATTTTATACTATATATATAACCTTAAAATTTAAACCTCATTAAATTAATTTTCATTTGAATATATATTGCAATTTACGATACAAATTTAATGGAAGCAGCACGATACAATTTGATCATGTGTCTGGTCGTGGGTAACACACTTCTACCGGTCCAATCGGTCTGAAATTTTGCACACTTGCATGAAGTCGGAGACAATGCATGAATCAATTGGCAGAATAAATAATTTGAAAATTTTCATTTTTTACGTATAAAAAATTAAAATTAATTTTTTCATATTTGAAAATAAAATTAGAAATTCATTGTACATACATGTGTAACATCGGAGGCACTGGATTCTTTAGAAGTGTTATCTTTAAAAAGTAATTTTTAAACGCATATTATTGTTTCTGTTGTTGATTATATTTGAGTTGTAATTTGTTAATTAGTATTTGATATTTGTTACTCTTATTCCAGATAACTGGTCATTTGTTCGAATATAGCCTGGATTGCCAAGTCTTCCTTATTTTACTACATAGACAATGCAGATAATTACTGTGACTCTGAGAAAACTTAGCAAGCACGTCACATTTTATGCAGGGTGAGCAACTTGCACATCTCTGAGGTTGATTACCATTATGCAATACGACAAGATTTTATCCTCGTTAACACTGGCCTTTAAAAACAGTTCTATTCTCATAATTAGAGACAACGCGATGATATTTTCTTTATAAATTAATTTATATATTAATCGCCGCACCTATCCTTTGACAGGCAGATGCTTCTGGCACAAAAAATTTTTAAGGGTAAAATATAATTTATGAAATATACTTTAGCGGATGCGTGCAGACCGATCCGCCATGACTGAATATGCGCCTTTTTTGAGCTATGACTGAGCTATTCCACAACAGCAGCCAAACCCTAGCCGCCATTGTCGAATGTAAATATATTCATTAACCTTTATCACAACGAGCACACACATCGTGTATGTGTGTGTTTCAGTGCAGAAAATTGCTGAACACGAAACAATTTTTTCTCTGCAATATATAATTTTGATTACCTCTAACCCACAAAATGTCATAAAAAATGAAAATCCCCACGCTTTGCTCAAGCCCGGAAGCAATATATAGTATATGCCCTAAATAATGCAATTTTGCCTCTAAATCAACGAAATAGATTGTGGAGTCCGCCGAATTCACAGGTGACCAAATACAACGAAATACGTAATATCTCATCAAATCTATTCTATGAAATTATGTAGAAAACAGAGTTCTATGGCATACACGTATATTCAGGACGTTTGACGCTTCAAAAGAATTAAATGTACCTCAAAGTCCGGTGATCGAAATATTCATTTAATTTAGAAAGCTTTTGCCGGTGGTGCCATCATCTTCATTTGTGTTGCTGAAGTCGGCCTAACAGGTCACGGTTTCGCTCGCTTCCTTAGATTTCGAAACCT
>NW_025941216.1:14594-17086 GCF_000764305.2 Hyalella azteca | reverse complement strand
TATGTTATGTTATGTTATGTTATGTTATGTTATGTTATGTTATGTTATGTTATGTTATGTTATGTTATGTTATGTTATGTTATGTTATGTTATGTTAAATTTAAAACTTAAAGCTCATTTTAATCACAGTTCATGTTTAATTTTAACCGCTTGATAAAGGTTATAGCGTGAGAAATTACAACTAATTCAATATATAATATAAGGAAGCTTTATCTGCTATAGGTTAAAATATTACTGCAGGTAACCGGTGAACACGACATACACGGGATTAATGGAATTTGTGAAGACCGTTAACCTACATTCATTAATAAACTTTCACTACACATTTATTAATAAAATCAACAACTCAACATACATTCACTAATAAACTTTAAAACAGGAGTTTTGATCACGAAGATCACGAAGCGCGCACGCAGAACAACGATCAAGTCGACGTTCATCATAAAGATAGAAAAAAATATGGAGGCTGGAAAACTGTTTTACGGTAGAAAATAAGAAAGTAGACTGGCAGTAGACTTGCAGTAGACTGCCAGTAGAGAATAAATAGGGTACATGAAGATAAGGGGTAGATAGGGTAATGGTAGATTGGTTAAGAGTAGATAGAGTACTATTGTTTTTAGGGATCGATTCAAACCCACGCATCCACGACGTCTTTAAATGATCAATGAAATCTTAAGATAAAAGTCCTTATTTTTTTCTTTGAATAGATCACAGGACTTCGGGGTGCGAAGGACTCACATCCTTTGACGTTTGTTTATGTGCATTTTTGTAATGAAATTATATATGCGATTTCCTAGGAATTCAGTGTTTATGTGTATAAAATTATTTAAGTATATGTATAGTATAATATATTTATACTATGTATAGTATATATATACTATACTATAATATGTATGTATATATACCACGTACATATATATCTCGTATTTTATAGCTTAAATTTCGACTCAATACAAATTTTTTAGATTTTAACGTTTTCTCAAACGTCTCAAAAATTTTCTTTGTTTTAATGCTGAAACATATTATAGATTCATGAAGGCTTCTTTCTAATCATTATTAATGTGTTAATTACTTATTATTAATCATGCCGATTAATAATAATATTTTATTCAATGGCAGGATTATTGTTGTGAAATTTATTATATTGATTTTGTTGACCATCTGCTGGTTTTTTTACTGACTGATATTGACTGACTGACTGACACTAAATGACTTGATATATTGACGCTGAATGACTGACGCTGACTGATTGACTGAGTGCTAGCTAGACGGGCCAAGCCAGGGTGAACTATCCAGATGTGAATTTTGACATTTTTTTTAATTGGTTAAGTGTCATACATGGTAATAGGGCAACCTAGGGGAACATGCTTTATTGCACGTATTTCATGCCTCAAGCAAGCAGCGAGCGAGCGGTTGGGCGCACAGGCCACTTCTCGAGCGTCTGGCAACAGCGCCGCATAAGTGGCTATGATCAGCCTCTCCGCGTTCACGCAGCGCTTGAAAGAATATCTCCAGGTGCAGATATGGAGGTAGGCAATATTAAAAATATAGAAATATGAAGGAATACAGGGATGCAAATACAGAAGAAATTTAACGGAAAGGAACTGAAACTTATTCAGTTAAATGCAGAAAAATCAATAAATTCGAATATACTAACCACTTAAGAAGTTTTAATAAAAACTCTTTACGTGAACGCAGAGTTATTCATAAATTCAATGTACAGCATGGCTTTGCTGTTAAAAATTTCAGAGTTTTTCAATTTTGGAGCAATTCACCTTAGGGTAGAATAATAAATTTGATATCTTATATAGTTAACAATCGGATTGCAATGAATTTAAGTTCACTGTTCTAATCCTTCTACTCTGAACACTGAAAGGGCTACCCTGCCCACCCAGTGTCGTGAATGTCAACTACTGCCTAATTTCATTTGTTCATTTAATTATTTATGTTACGTACATCTTGATCATCATCTGATCTTAGCATGCTACATCTTTTTAAAAAGCTCGTTTTCAAGGCTGAAAGTTCAGCTCTATAGGCCAGCTGGGGCCGTATTATCAAAACTTCGTAGGTACGCAAAATCGACTTACGAGTGGCGTTGCTATGACAACGTAATACTAGCGGTGGTATAATAATAACATTTGCGCAGGAAAAATTTGCGCGGGAAAAAAATTTAGGCTTTTAGCTAAGACTTGCGTACAAAAGTTTTGATAATGCCAAAATTAGGGTGTATTTACGTACCACAGAACTTTTTTGTCGTAAGTACAAAAAGTTACAAAGTTTTGATAATGCGGCCCCTGTTTTTCAGAGTTCCCCTCCCCCTCCCAAAAAATATTAAGCGAAATCTAAATTTATATATTAAAAGTTAGCGGTTAACGGCAAATTCCGCTACATTTTTTGATGATTTATCGGTTTAGCGTTATCGAAGCTAACTTTTCAGTTAGCGGATTAGCGGTTATCGAAGCTAACTTTTAGGTTAGCTGTGCCCACCACTG
>NW_025941216.1:9763-13930 GCF_000764305.2 Hyalella azteca | reverse complement strand
CAGCAAAATCACTGCCAACTTTACAGGCTCAGAAGGGATAAGCAGTCCAGCAATTTAGTGACACAGCAACAGCTAAAAAATTTAGACAGAAATGATATTAGCAATGCTTTATTGTATATATTATACTAGTTACTAACATCAAACAGGATAATAAGGGATGGGCGGGGTAAATCGGGACAGTCGTCGCACAATTTGTAGAATTGTTGTAGCAGCTACATTGATCAAAATATTGCAAAACTGAAAATAGTAGCTTAAATTTAAACATTTTTACTATCTTTGCAGCATAAAGCAAGTTAAGAAATCATACATTTACTAACTCTAAAGTTTAAATAAATCCCTGAAAAGTGTGAAAAGCAAGATTTTGGAAAACTACCTCTGCTAAGGTCCGTAGCAAAATAAATATGGGCCATATTAGAAATTTTTACTTACAAAAAAGTTGCACACATGTTGGCTTGAAAACATGATTGACAGAATTTGCGTATCTCATTCCAAAAAAAGAATGGGGGCCATTCTACTCCGGGGTAATAAGGGGTGCACCGTGCAGGTGCTCTCTGGGTAATAGGGGACACTCCCTGGGGTAATAAGAGACACTCCCTGGGTTAATAAGGGGCACTCCCCATCCCTGGGCTGGGGTAATAAGGGACACCCCTACAACTTGAACTACAACTTCTACAAGGCATTTACAGTAGAATCTTAATAAGCAAAGACTCCAGTTAATGAAAAACTTAATTAACAACCATTTATTTTTGATTGCATTTATGACTTACCTTGCTGATTTTCTACTTTAGCCTAGCAAAGGCTGAGAAGCCATAGCCCATAGTGGCTAACAAGAGATTTTATAGGCAATTATAGCTAGGCTTACCGCCTACCAGTTCAATTCCATTTTCAACATTTTATGTAATATCTTATGTAGGGTAATGCTGGGTATTGCTGGCATCCATGATATATACTTTACTAAAGTCAACTGGCCAACAAAAAAGTCAATGAATAGCAATAGGCCTAGGTCAACAAGAAAGTCACCTGGTCTGGTCAATTATTATTATATCAATTTCACTGTTCCTGAGTCCTGACTATTTTCCGATGAACTGTTGAGTTAAGTTCAATATCTGCTTAGAAGTTAGAGGAAACTTATATGTCATTAACATTAAGTGAAGTCATTTACCAGTGGGGCAGTGGCAGTAGTTGAATTAGGCTATCTCTTAGAATAGAATAGAAGTGTCGGCGTTGAAGAAATAGGCCCATGTCCTGTTAGTCTTAGACTCTTAGTACAATTTAATTCTTCACAACAAAGCATGATTGAACAAAATTACAAATTAATTCAAAACATGCAACTTTAGATCGTAGCAAGATTTTAATAAGAAGTATAATTTATTCAACATTTTCTTTGGTTTACAAGAGTTAACTCGCCGCAGGCACGAGGCACTCGTTCTTTGTGATCAGTGGTGACGGACGGCGAAAATCTACGGATTTTTGAACATGAATTTTGTGACATGTCACTTTTTACGTTCAACGTTAAATAATTCAGTGCGTTCAATAATTTGCTCAATCCTCCTGATCGTAGATACTCTGGGTATCGTAGATGCCATGGTTACCGTAGATACTCTGGGTTTCGTAGAAGCTATGGGAAAATATATGTTCAGACTTGAAATGCCTAGCACCATGCCGAACCCGGTGGAAGTATAGTAGATATTTCGAACTATCGTCAGTTTGGAAAAGATCCTGTTTAAGGACCTGTTTTAGATCTCCTGTGGACAAGTAACGAAAAGTACAAGAATCGGCGACAGGCCACATCTTCCTTATTTTTCTCCATAGACAATGCAGATAATTACTGTGACTCTGAGAAAACTTAGCATTCACGTCACATTTTACGCAGAGTGAGCAACTTTTATATCTCCTCCGTGTATTATTAAATTTTATACATTGCGACATGTTTTTGATTTATTGCTCTCTATATACAGTTTATTCATATTTACAGTTCTATAATTACTTAGAGATAACGTGATGCAGTTATATATCATGAATTTGCGGTATTATATGCCGCACCTCACTTTTCGCAGAAAGGTGCTTTAGGCACCAAAAATTATATTTTGAATTTAGATGCATTTAAGTGCACACGACTTCAGTTGCGTGCAGTCCGATCCGCCCTGACTGAGCACGTGCGTTTTTGAGCTATGACTGAGCTATTCCACAACAGCAGTCAAACCTTAGCCGTCATTGTCGACAGTAAGCATATAGAATAGAATAGAAGTGTCGGCACTGGAGAAATAGGCCCATGGCCTGTTGCCGATTCTTGAATTTTTCGTGACTTGATTCACAAGGGATCCGGCCTTTGGAACCCGATCTTTCCACAGCTGAGATAACATAACATAACTCACTAACCTTTATCACAACGGGCACATACATCATGTTTGTGTGTGTTTCAGTGCAGAAAATTGTTGAACACGAAACAATTTTTTATCTGTGATATGAAATAATTTTTTTTGTGCAGCTGTGCGCCGGAGTGTCAGCTGTGCGCAGGACTGTCAGCTGTGCGGAGGAGTGTAAGCTGTGCGTTCAGCGGGCTGGACAATTGAGACCTTCCGCCCTTTGTGGGTGATGAACAATTTCTGATTTGAGAATATTTCAATAACTGAGGCCTTCCACCTCGTTGGAAGGCTCCAACTGAAGGCTCCAACTGAAGGCTCCAACTCGTTTCTGTCTGTATTGGTGATGGTCTTCACTATTTCAGTAGCAGTAGATTCTCTCATTTCAACTTCGGCCCAGTCATCTGCAGTAGAGACAAAATGTTCTAACTGCGAGCCGGTTAGATTTTCTTCACCGTCTTTAGAAATTACCTTTCCAGGAGGCCCTGGAGCTTGAAAGCCATTTTCGTTAGGCTTTGGCATTGTTTAAGTTTTCAATGAGAATGATCACTAGAGTGCGTTTTCGTTCTATGAGATTTGCACCACACGTCTTCACACAACCAGTGAACAATCGAAACTCCCCGGATTTTGTAATATGCCATTTTTTAAGTCCAAAGGTAAATAATTCAGTGAGTTCAACAATTTCATTGCAATCATTCAATATGGATAAAATTTTTTATTGATAACTGAGGACTTATTAGGGTTGGATTATTGAATAATTCAACATTGATAAGTCCTCAGTTCTTCGTAAATTACCGCAAATGATAAATAGTATTTTTTCGGCATTATCTATCTAATACAAATTATTCATTTTTAGTAGCATGGTAGAATAATTAATGTATAAGTGTTATTAATCACTTCGCATACGTCACATAAAAACCGCAATAAAATATACCTATTATGGACATGAGTTAGCACTACTAGTTTGTTTTAATGTAAGTTACGATATACTTTTCCAATAACATCTTCAATAATAACATCTCCAATCTCCAATAATAACATCTCCAATAATAATGTATTTTAATTTTTACGATATATTTTTCCAATAAAAGTCTTCGGCGAAGCGACAGTTCTAGATATATATTCTTCACAGGCTCATACCTATTAGATTTGGTTTTATTCGTATATTTTGATTACTAAAATAAAAATAAAGCACTTTAAAGGCTGCTGTAGATTATTCCATGAGATTCAGAGAAGCGGCTTGCCTAATTGTTCAGGTTAAATAAGCTTTTTTATGATAGTTTTTACCCCAAAGTTCCAGCGAGTTACCCCAGGTCCCAGCGAGTCCCGGCTATGAGTCACTTTAGGTATTCTCATCATAAGAAAAGTTTTCCGGGTTGCCAAGATAACTTCTACTTTTGGTCTATGTATTCATAGCTTATATCGCGTTGTTGCTCATATAAATATTTTTTTTTCGAAAGTCATTCCGACATTCAAAGCGTTTAAAGAAAACATCAGGGTATCAAAATTATCTTGGCAGGGGTTGCAAGTAAAATTTCATTAAGGACTTAAAAATTCCGCAGTTGTGCTCAAGCCATTACACCTCGTCAAGATCAAACTCTCGATCTTCCTGATCGTAGATACTCTGGGTATCGTAGATACTCTGGGTATCGTAGATACTCTGGGTGTCGTAGATACTCTGGGTGTCGTAGATACTCTGGGTGTCGTAGATACTCTGGGTGTCGTAGATACTCTGGGTATCGTAGATACTCTGGGTATCGTAGATACTCTGGGTATCGTAGATACTCTGGGTATCGTAGATACT
>NW_025941216.1:0-9713 GCF_000764305.2 Hyalella azteca | reverse complement strand
TGCGCAGGAGTGTCAGCTGTGCGCAGGAGTGTCAGCTGTGTGCAGGAGTGTCAGCTGTGCGCAGGACTGTCAGCTGTGCGCAGGAGTGTCAGCTGTGCGCAGGAGTGTCAGCTGTGCGTTCAGCGGGCTGGACAATCGAGACCTTCCGCCCCTTGTGGGTGATGAACAATTTTTGATTTGAGAATCTTTTGATATCTGAGACCTTCCACCTCGTTGACGTTCATGGAGACTTTCGGTGCGAGAGCTAAATAGCTGATGCGAAGTAAACATGTGGCCACTAAACAAACTAACTTATTGATCTCACTTCTTAGGTGTCATAGAAGTGCACTTGACTTAGACTACATCCAGACATTTAGCTTCGCATCCAACCTTCATCTTGGTGATGGTTGACTACAACCATCAAGATGATGGTTGGAAGCAGCTTCAAAAATATACATATGCAGAAGATATGCAGCAGCATCAGGAGGAGTGGTGGGATGGTTGTAAAGTCGCCAACACTGAGCACGCGCGTGAGCAGTGACTAACCTCTCTAGCCTCTCCTTTTAAAGTCGCTGCCACCTGGCTTGGTCTCCCTCCCTGCCTACTAACAAATGAATATGTGATGCGTGGCTGATGGCCGTTGCGTAGGCCTGGGGCCATACTTTCAAAAAAGTTAAGAGATCGTAAGTTCATCAGCCAATCATTGACGGCCTTTCAAGCAAAATCCGCCAATCATAGACAAGAAAAAGTGCGTAAGTACTTACGTTCACTTAGCGAGTTTTGAAAGTACGGCCCCTGATCCTGAAACGTCTTTTTTTTCTCAAAGTCACCACGCCCCAAATCCAAATCTCAACACGACTGATTCAGCAGAAGTACCGTAGCATGAACTTATGTATTGTGCTTAGTGTATATTTTGTGAAAACTATTAATCAGTTAAAAATATATATGCGTGCAATACAGTTTCCAGCAGTCCAAAAGAAAAAAATCTAAATATCATGGAGTCGTGATGTTATTATTTATTATTGCTGGAGTCACTGTTTTTTCACTACATTATAGCAAAAAAAAATACAATTTAAATATATTTTATTGATAAGGCGGAAATCACTTAGAGACCGTTCATATATTGTTATGTGTTTTAACTTATTTTACCATTTTCCTAGTTGATTGGATTACACAGGTTGATTTTCTGCAGTTTATGCAACAGTTTTCATTTTTCTACGATTCAGAATGGTTTTCTTTACCTAATTTTTGTGGGTGACTATAGAAATATAAAATAGATAAATTAAATAATCATGCTCGTAGACACTTATTATACTAGATCTCAATAAAATATCACCTAAAGATAGTGCATGCCGATGTGCAGTGAGTGTGCGTGTTGCGTGTGTGCGACGTATGAACTTTATTGCCAACATGTGAATAAACTCAGCTTTCTTGAGTCATGAATCCGTTATTGAGACCTTGAGGGCCGGGGCTGCTCGTGAGGTCTGGTGCGAGGCAGTCATTCATGCATGTAAGTTGATTTCTTTTCAAACACTCGTAGTAATAACAATTTATTATTGAACATGGCAATAAATTAGGCATAAAATGATAGTAAAAAAAATAAGACTGCGAATATTTATCACCTGGACGCTTATCTCATGCGCAACAGCTCAAACTAATTTAGTTACCCATCAATAAATATAAAGTGTAACTAGTTGACATATTCCGAACATGGACTTAATTGACAATAACACAAATATTTCGATTGGGTATTTTCACTTCTAAGGAAAATTTGTCAGAACAAAATCAAAGTACTGAGATTTCAACGTACAAATTGTTTTTTATATGCATATACAAGACATGTATTGACAATATTAACCGACCAAACACGACATTCGCCTTTTTTATTTGCTTAGTCACGCCATGCGTGTATGAACATATAACATCAAAGAGAATATATGTAATGTGGATCTTTTAAAAGCGTTATTGTGAGCAACATGGACATCTCCTCCGTGATGAAACACCATTATACAATATGACAAGATTCCATTTTTTTATACATTGGCATCCATAAATAGTTCTATACATCATGATTTACGACAGGATTAGGCAAAAATACATATATCAAATTCAAGAATTTTCGCCCCGCACCTATCTTTTCAACGACAGGTGCTTCAGGCATCAAAAATAATAGACATAAAGTTTACCATTAGCTATTTAGCAAATTTTAAAAGTTGCAGGCAGACGGGGTCGCCGTGACTGAGCACGCGCGTTTTTGAGCTATGACTGAGCTATTCCACAACAGCAGCCAAACCTCAGCCGCTTGTCAACTGTAGGTACTGTATGTTCATTAACCTCTATCACAACGAGCACATACATCATGTATGTGTGTTTCAGTGCAAAAATTGCTGAACACGAAACAATTTTATCTCTGTAATATGTAATAATTTTCTTGTCACGACCGCATGATATATGTAACCATCAGTCGGATGTGCTGCGATGCCAGCAAGCTAATGGCGGAATTATTCATAAATTTAACCAGAGAAAAATACAGTAAGTTTCAACTTACGATGACCTGGAATAAGGTATTAATTTTTCCATCATTGTTATCTTCTGTTGTTAGTTAGTGCAGGAGTGTCAGCTGTGCGCAGGAGTGTCAGCTGTGCGCAGGAGTGTCAGCTGTGCGCAGGAGTGTCAGCTGTGCGCAGGAGTGTCAGCACCACGCACAGCTGACGCTAGACTCAAATGCTTCTCATCATTTCTACCGGCGATGATGTTATATGGAACAATAATATATGAAGATAAGTTAAATAAATTATTCTGACTGAGAAAATTAGCCAAGAACGTCAACTTTTTGCAGTGTAGGAAACCTGAACATCTCATTAGTGAATTCATCTTTAAAGATAGTTTTATTGACCTCCTCCTCAGGGGGGACTTCTGACGCGTGTCTGTGCTCGTCAGAAGTCCTATGGGATTTCGCGCTCCTATATAGGGGGATTGTTCCTGAGCGCCGCACCGCTGAGCGCTCCGATTATAGCAAAAAATACAATTTAAATATATTTTATTGATAATACGGAAATCACTTAGAGACCGTTCATATATTGTTATGTATCTTAACTTATTTTACCATTTTCCTAATTGATTGGGTCACACAGCTAGATTTTCTTCAGTTTATGCAACAGTTTTCATTTTTTACGATTTGGTATGGTTTTCTCTACTCAGTTTTTGTGGGTGACTATAGAATTATAAAATAAATGAAGCAAATAATCCTGCACGTAGACACTTATTATACTAGATTTCAATAAAATACCACCTAAGGATAGTGCATGCCTACCTGCAGTGAGTGTGCGTGTTGCGTGTGTGCGACGTTTGAACTTTTTTGCCAACATGTGAATAAACTCAGCTTTCTTGAGTCATGAATCCGTTATTGAGACCTTGAGGGCCGGGGCTGCTCGTGAGGTCTGGTGCGAGGCAGTCATTCATGCATGTAAGTTGATTTCTTTTGAAACTCTAGTAGGCATATTTATATATTATTGAATATGGCAATGAATATGACATTAAATTAGGCATTAAATGATATTAAAAAACTAATACTGCGAATATTTATCATCCGGTCGCATATCTCATGCTTAACAGCTCAAACTGGTTTAGTTATCCATGAATAAATATAAAGTGTGGCTAGTTGACATATTTCGAGTATTGACTTTATTGAGAATATCTCGAATACATCGATGGAATATGTTTACTCATAAGTGAATCTCGTCATAACAAAATCAAAGTACGCAATTTTCTAAGTACTAATTGTTTTTTTCATGCATATACAAGACATGTATTGACAGTATTACCCGACCAAGCACGACAGTCGACTATTATGATGATTTAATTTACCTTGCCAGGGGCAGACAATAAAGGTGATTATGATTATGAAATTCAATTTATTGATTATGAATTTTAGAATTATTCATATTATCAGCTGAAAAAACAAACAGAATATCACGAGTTTGATTACTATAAATTATTACTGCGATAGAATTAATGTAGATAGTATATATATGTTACTCATATAATTCACAATTTTATTACGTTTTATTAATTATATAGAAATCATTCAGTCGTTTAGGTTAATAACCATTTATGTCATACATAATATGAATTACAGAATAAAACTGTACGAAAGATTTCGGTGTAATGTTGCCAACCTCAGCCTGTTACTAGTGCCAACATATTAGTTGTTACTTGTTAAGTTGTAATCAGTTACCACTTACAGGTATTTTTTCATGTTTCAGTTTGCTTACAGTTATTTTTAGTTATTTTTATGTTTCACCTTCCCAACATGGATGTCTACTTTAATCTACCAATCTCAAAAATAATCCACATATACAGTATATACAAATAAAAAACTGATTTTTTATATGTATATGTGGATAATTTTTGAGATCGGTAGATTGAAGTAGACATCCATGTAGGGAAGGTAAAACATATAAATAACTGTAACTTTTATTTACTGTACCTAACCCGTACTAGTTCGGTTAGGTTAATTGCAATAAAGTTGCATTGATATGTTTTGAAAATGTTTTATTATCATTAAATGATTATGAGTAAATCCCAATAGCAGAACAATAAATATTTAGATATTTCCAATAATATTGGCCATTGTAGCGGCTAATGTAGCGGCGCTACATTTTACTGTAGCGGTAGCGCTCGCTACAATCTAGTGGGCGTAGCGGTAGCGCCCGCTACATTTGGAGCATGTATACCATCGCCTCTATAAATGATTCAATTCATTATAAATTAAAGGAACGAAATACAGATGGAGATATTATACAGCATTCAAGTTTCGCGCTACGCACCTATCATTTGAGTGAAAGGTGCTCTGCGCGTCAAAAAGAATTACGTGCGATAAAAGCACCCCAAGTCGCAAGGTGATGCAGCTGTGTGAAGACCGACCCGCCATGACTGAGCACCCTCGTTCTTCAGCAATGACTTAGCTATTTCACAACAGCAGCCAAACCTCTGCCGCCATTGTCGACAGTAGGTATATATGTTATTCTTTATTACAACGAGCACATACATCATGTATGTGTGTGTTTCAGCGCAGGAAATTGCTGAACACGCAACAATTTTTTTCTCTGTAATATGTAATAATTTTCTCAGTTTAAGAATAAAGGCTAAAACCAAAAAAATTGCATAAAACATTTTACTGAATAAAAGTCCTAGATGAATAAAACAGAACGTTTCGAGCTATGCCCATCATCGGCTAGTAAAATACATCTGGAAATACATGGAAATCAATTTTAGTAAATAAATTTAGAAAATGATAAGGAAAGAAAGGAAATAAACAACTATTGACCAAGAATCGAAAGAGGAAAATAGCTGGATTGGTTATTCAATTTAGGTTTAAGTTTATGGATGTAAAGAGACTCTAAAATTCGTAAATCGGTTTACACCGGCATTATAGCCTTTATTCTTAAACTGAGAAGAACTCATCGAGATATTGTAATAATTTTCTTGCCACGACCGCATGATATATGCAAACATCAGTCGGATGTGCTGCGATGCCAGCAAGCTAATGGCGGAATTATTCAGAAATTTAGTAAAAGAAAAATGCAGTAAGTTTCAGCTTATAGTGACCTGGAATAAGTATAAATTTTTCCATCTTTGTTATCTTCGATTTGTTATGAGTGAGCAAAAGTGTATTCATCACGACATTTATAGCATATATGAGTCAATATTATACCTGTCAGCGGTTGCAGATGTTCCCCGTGTTTTTTTATTGAGAGTTTTTATTTGAAACGAATATTGGAACGCGTTTTACCTGCAGAGGCGAAGCGAGCGCAGTGAAGCGATGAATTATAGAAATAACAATATGAATATTGAATCGTGATTCTGAATGCCTTTAACCCACAAAATGTTATGAAAATAACTTGAAAAGTCCGAAGGTTTGCATGGAAGCAATGCATATTATAGGGTCATAATAATGCAATTTTGCTTTAAATCCACGAGATGGATTGTGGAGTCCGCGGATATCACATACGATCAAATACAACGAAATAGTATCCCATCGAATCTATTCTATGAAATTATGTAGAAAACGGAACGGAGTTCTATGGCATACACTTATATTATGGACGTTTGACGCTTCAAAGGAATTAAATGTACCTCAAAGTCCGGTGATCGAAATATTCATTTAATTTAGAAAGCTTTTGCCGGTGGTGCCATCATCTTCATTTGTGTTGCTGAAGTCGGCCTAACAGGTCACGGTTTCGCTCGCTTCTTTAGATTTCGAAACCTTAGTTTAAGTGAATATATTTTCATACGTGTAACTTGGTTGCCATCTATATGGTCTACATTTAACATTGTCGTAAATACTCATAATATTTACCTGCATTTAACGTTGAAATATTAACCCCAGTAAATTAATTTGCATATAAATAGATATTGCAATGTACGATACAAATTTAACAGAAGCAACATGATACAATTTGATCATGTGTCTGGACGTGAATTACAACACACTTCTACCTCTACAATCGCTCTGAAATTTTGCACACTTGCGTAACTTCGGGGACAATGATGGAAGCAATTGGCAAAAGAAATAATTTTTAAAATTTAATTTTTTTGAATATTAATTCAATTTTAAATTTTTGTTTCATATATTTAAAAATAACATAAGACATTCATTGTAAATGTGTATCATCCGAGAAACTGGCTTCTTTATAAAAGTTAATATTTTTATTTTATTTTAAATTTCGACCCAGTATTAATAATTTTTTTTAATTCGCACTTTTTTTCAACGTATCAAAAGTTTTCTTTATTTAATAGTGGCTGAAACTTGTTATACGCACATGAAAGCTGCTATATATTGTTTATTATTGTGTTAATTACTTATTAATAATCATGCCGATTAATAATATGTAATTGCAGGATTATTGTTGTGAAATTAATTGATGGTGTTGATTATCTGCTGTTTTTCTCGACAGCAGACGACTGACTGACTTGACTGACTGACTGACTTGACTGACTGAATGACTGATTTGACTGACTTGACTGACGGATTTGACTGACTTGACTGCCTGCCAATGCCTGACTGACTTGATTTACTGACTGATACTGACTGGCGCAAAGGCCACTTCTCGAGCGTCTGGCAACAGCGCCGCATAAGTGGCGGTGACCAGCCTCTCCGCGTTCACGCTACGCTTGAAAGAATATCTCCAGGTGAAGATATGAAGGCAAGAAATACAAATATGGAAGTATGAAAGCATCCAGGGATGCAAATACAGAAGACGTGTACCAGAAATGTGATGAAATTTATTTAGCTTATCACAGAAAAATCAATAAATTCAAATTCATTGACCACTTGGGAGATAAAACAAAAACTCTTGACCTGAACGCAAATTTATTCATGGAAGCAGTATAGAGCTTGGCTCTGCCGGTCAAAATTGAGAGCTTTTCAATTTTCAAGTAATTAACTTTGAACGGAGATTAATAAATTTGATATCTTACATACTTAACAATTAAATTACAATAAAATTCAATTGTCTGGAATCGGCGGCAGGCCACATCAGGCCTCCTCTTCAGCGCCGACATCGCTATGTTATGTTAGGCTATGTCTGCTCCCATCTCTGTACTCTGAACTGGCCACCCGGTCACCCAGTGTCGGCCAGCCATCTTTTCATCTCTGGAATCGATATCTTACGAACATTTTGAATTTCATAGAAGTAATGCAGCGTCGTGTATGAATAAATATTTCGATTAATATGCCAAACTAAAAAGTCATTTACAATTTAGTTTCGAACACCTCGCGTCTAAAATAATTGAATACAACTTAATATTCCGTTTTCTAAGAATAACCATAGAAGATATTTGAGGGGAAACTACTCCTTTTCGTTTCACCGAGCGCGCTGGCTCTAATTAATTCCACAATTCCGTGTAAAAGTCAACATATGACCGGCGAACAGAGGTTCTCTTCAAAGTGTTAAAGAAGTCATTGGCATTAGGGATTGCCTATAATCGGTGTCGGTGTGAGGTTTTGCTGCTATAATCGCTGTATAGCGTGTAGGATTGCCTCATCAGCATGAAACACGATCGCTATCATCTGGTCATTTGTTCGAATATAGCTTGGACTTCCTTATTTTACTACATAGACAATGCAGATAATTACTGTGACTCTGAGAAAACTTATCAAGCACGTTACATTTTATGCAGGGTGAGCAACTTTAACATCTCCGCTGTGAATTACCATTGTTCATTATGACAAGATTTAATTTTATTTTATACATGGGCCTCTATAAATGGTTCTATTTAACATAGGTCAGAAACCACGTGAAGCAGTCAATCCGCTTTTCATTTATCGTATTTTTCGCCCCGCTCCTATCTTTTCGACGATAGGTGCTCGAGGCAACAAAAATATATTAATATCCATTCGAAAAAGAACTTATAACTCAATAAACAGAGCTGTGTGCGAACCACATCTCCCTGACTGAACACGCGCGTTTTCGAGCTATGACTAAGCTATTCCACAACAACAGCCAAGCCCTAACCCCTCATCTCTACGGATTGGACTCCAGCATCTATCTTCTAACTAAGGATTTGTCTGAACTCTGAGATAGTTCTCAGAGTGATTCTTCTGGTTATATATATTATGTACTTATATTATGTACTATTTTCCACCAAAATTTCAATATATAATGCTCCTTGAAAATGAATTTTGGTTGCATTCGAAACGTCGTTAATTAACTAGAACTACTTCCTGAAACATGTCTTAAGATCTAACATCGTTATCGGAAGATTGATCGACTCTCTGATGATTTGAATTAACGAATTCTCTGCACACCGCTCGTACGTGTATAAATACTAGAACGGTAGTTTAAAAATGTCTATCGGTAGTTTAATTTTCAATCTTCCAACACCTACGAAGAATTTAGTACGACTTATTGAAAAAACTAACAAGAAGTTAATAAATAAAACTAATTCTCTGGTCTTTAACAAAACTTGTTTAAGAGAAGAAATTCTGCCAGCCTACACTAAAATACTAGAACCTGCATGATTTCACTCCCATACGTCGCTACGACGATTTACAGATGGAGCTTCAAAAATAAT
This sequence comes from Hyalella azteca, assembly GCF_000764305.2. Classification (NCBI taxonomy): domain Eukaryota; kingdom Metazoa; phylum Arthropoda; class Malacostraca; order Amphipoda; family Hyalellidae; genus Hyalella; species Hyalella azteca. Next base: position 656 of record NW_025941216.1, on the reverse strand, counting down.
ATAACAAAATTACGAAGTGTGAGTGTTACTTCTACATGAGCTGTGTGCTGCCATATCGCAGTGACTGAGAACGCGCGTAATTTGACCTACGACTTAGCTATTCTTCAACAGCCGTCAAACCTTAATCACCATCATCGATAGTAAGCAAATTTATTAACATTCATCACAGCGATCATCTGCATCATGTGTGCGTAAGAATCAGTGCAAGAAAACAAGTGAAAAGCAATACTTATTCTTATGTTATTTATTCAAACGTTATTTATAATATAATATATAATACTCTTATGTTATTTTATTCAAACGGCTACATGTACATCAGCCATCAGTCTTATAGTAGATCATAGAATTACAAAGCAAAATATATAGCTAATATTTCATCGTATAAATTGTATTCCGAGACCAAGTTCATCCATACGGAGATTGTCTGTCAATATTCAAATGAAAATTTTGCCAAAAAGATAACCCAGTTCATAACATCCGTCCTGTGGAACCAACATGTTGACTTGTATAGCATCCTGAATTTCAGTTAAAATATTCAATTATTGAACAGACGTCTCAATACGACCTGAAGACGCTAACGAATGTCTAAACACGAAAGTGACTCGCGTTAGTTCCCGGAGTTTGAATTTAACTTAACTAAGTTGCCATGTTTTGGA
>NW_025941215.1:0-757 GCF_000764305.2 Hyalella azteca | reverse complement strand
GCTGGCCTAGAAGAGCCAAGGAGCATGTTTAGGTTGACTTGGCAAGTACAAGTACTGAAAATCTATACTATGTATGATGCATTTTCTGGTCAAGCACCAATTTTGTTCAAGTACCAAGTTTCCAATGTATTTAGAAGAGTCAAGATAATGAGGGTAGTCAAGATAATGTGGGTAGAGTTGATTGCTAGAGTCAAGATAAAGAGGGTAGAATCAATTGTTAGATTTATGATAATTTGAAATCTAAGACAAGCCAGGAGGATATGGTAGAACTTTTTGAAATATTTCAAGTTTATTATTGAATTTATATACACTTGGAACAATTTGCCAATCAGTGATCTTGAGTAAGTTTAATAAGTAACTCTAAATAACTCTTCCTCAAGTTTAATTTTGAGTAAGTAGACCAGTATTATCATATGTATGATAATGGTTTTAATTCTTTGTAAATGAGGAAATTAAAAATGAACTGATTCAAATAAATCTCAGGTTTGCCACTATGGTCCCAACTGTCAATCATTGGCATATGCCAGCATGCCAGGTTGATTTACAAAATGACACTAAGCAGAAAAGTAACTCACTAACTGATGCTCTGTGACTACAATTGTATGTATTGTATATATATACATTTGAAGTTGTGAAGTAATGAAAATAGCTTTCTTGTTACAAAATTGGTCAAGTCAGATGACACTTAATATTGTCATATTGAAAATTGGTTGACATTTCTAATTATTGTGTCTATGTTAAATATATATACAATATA
>NW_025941214.1:0-347 GCF_000764305.2 Hyalella azteca | reverse complement strand
GGAGATATTAACCGATCCATAGTTTAATATAGGTATAATACAGGTCTCCGGGATTGGTATAGGTGGACGGCAAAGGAACATCTACACGATGCGCAAATGTTGGCTACCTGCATCATAAAGTAGGGAAGAGAACTTATTATTATATTTTTATAATATATCATGAATATATCATGATATATGAATATATCATGAATAATTTGATATTCAAGGGTCAGGTTTAGAATATTAATCAAACGGAGGCCATAATGTGGCCTTATCTTGACAAGATGAATTCTTAATTAAGATATAATTAAGGTACTTTTAGTTAGTGTATAATTGGAATGATCTACAAACTTAAATTATCATTT
>NW_025941213.1:103689-121574 GCF_000764305.2 Hyalella azteca | reverse complement strand
AATCTCGGTGACCACACAACGTTTCCAAACTCTAGACTCGGGCGTACGACGACAACAAACAACTGCTTCATCGTTTCTGCATCTAGGAACTCGTATGAGCGTCTGATTAGTCATTATATACATTAGACGATATACTGATCTTAGCGCATTCATTCGAACAACATTTAGAAGTGATTGAAAAGGTTATCACTATATTGATTAGATACGGGATTAAAGTAAAAATTTTCAAATGTGAGATTTTTATAGTAAAGTTGCATTTTTAGCGGATACAATATCAGAAAGAATTGGCTAATCTCCAGAGTTTTACGATAAATTCATGAATGGAATTGATTCATTTGATTTGAGAATTTATTTAAAGTGATCATCAGAAAAATTGGCTTGATAGTTAGATTTCACATATCTAATTTTGAAAAATGCTTGTTCACCCAAGTATGTTGGACTAAAAATGGACAAAACTACAAGCAAACTTCCTCAAATTTGGAAACTGATCTGGCTGTTGGCACTTCTAAACTCTATCAGATTCCCTTCTCCAGATTCCTTATCCTTTAGTCTGTCATCCGCCTGGAGATAAATAATAAAATAATAATTAAATTGAAATCGAGTTGCAAAATTTCCAGCATTGCAGTCAAATGGATCATGAAAGAGCCTTATTTCATTGTCTTTGGCATCAAGGTCAGCAGGCCCCAGCTTTGAATAATTCTGCGATGCCATTCGTACAAAATTATTTATTCATTTCACGATTTCATCCGGCGGGTTGTTTGACATTATGGGGCGGGCCGGATGTGGCCCCCGGGCCATAGTTTGGAGACCCTGCTTTATTCAACGGATCCAGTTGACCTCGACATACGCGGAGAATACAGTGCCTCCGGCTAATCTCGCGCGCGCAGGTTGACTCTTTTTGACGACTCCTCATCTTCTGCAACTAATCTCTCACATGTTGCAGAACAGGACGTGGCGTGATGGATATGATGAACACCGGTTGACAAAGAATGATGGTCTGCATGGTTGCCACAGATGAAGCTGCTCCAACCGTGTCTCGCTGTGGCATGGCATGGTTTTCAGGAGACGTGCTGAGCGTGGTGATGATCTTCCAGCATTACCTGGCCAAACTGCGACACATTCCCATGCAGGATGCTGATTATGAAGCCATGGCGTCTCTCGTGCTCCAAAAGAACGCCAATCGAGAGATTGAAGATGACGGAACATCACCGGCATTGCAGGTGCCGAGTGACATCGCGGCCATCTTTGCCCCCCTCCTCACGCCAGATGGACTTGTGGTCAAGTGCTTGGGGTTCGCAGACTCTCGTCTTGAGCACGTCATGGACTTCACGAGGATGCGTGCCCTGTCTTCGCGGTCTGCTTTCTTCAAGCAGGCTGTAAGGAACGTCCTGCTCTACAACAACGCACTTCCTGACTTCCCGATGCAAAGCGACCAGCTTGAAAGGTACATCCCGAAAGCCTTGGTGTACTCACTACTGTAGAGTTCTGCCAGCAACGGTCTCTTCAAGGCTTGCAGTGACCTGGGCCACTTCATCAGAGACAGCACCACCATGCCCCTCCCCGCTGGTAGCCTGCCCATTGTCGATTATGAGGTGAACCTGAGCGGCGAGTGGTGCCTGTGGTCCAACAAAGCCCCAGTCATGGAAGTAGAGACTTGAAGTGGCAGCTCCTGACGTGGTTGTACCAACCGTGGACACCGTGAGTCACGAGGCTCCCCTCTCAACGTGGTTTGCCGAACATTTGCCCCCCCTCCTCGTTCTGTGTGGCCTTCCTGGCTATGGCAAAACCACTCTTCTCTTGTCCGCCTTGCTAGTGATTAGAAGGTGGTTGGCCCCAACTTCTCCAGCGCCACCACTTTCGAGCTCGTCATCAAATCTTTGACCATTATTGTGAACTTAAAACTCCGAACGGCCTGCGAAAGCACCATCAAATGGTTGCGGTGAGATAATAAATCACACTGTAATTTAGATGTTAAAGAATTATTCGACGATAATAAGTTGTACAGGGGTCATGAAATAAGCAAAGTTCTTATTATGTATAATTACACGTCCCATACGCAGATATCGCGATAGCCTAGCGCAGTTTCTACTAAGCAAGTCGCATGCAATGAGAGTCACACTGCCCAGTAAGCGCGCAAACTGCCAAATTTGGAAGGAAGGGCATAAAATTTTAGATATTTTAGTATTGCGCAGAAAGTAGCACATAGAATGAGTTGATAATCTGACCAGTGTCAACTAGAACCTTAGTACGAGGGAACCATTAGGATAATAGAGGCAATCTAACGGTGTTACAGATGGACACTCATTGGACAGCAGCGACAGTTCGGGCGACAACCGTGTTCTGACCTCGGCCACTGTTCTGACAGCAGCCACAGGAACAGTTATGCCAGTGGAGATATTGATATCTATGAAACACGGAGAAGCAAGAGTAAAAATAGCGACAATGAAGGAGTTCAGAAATTAGAACCTTGGCGCGTTAGAAAAACTACAATGTATAACGATGATTTGAATGAAGCAGCAAGCCATCAAGTGATGACGGTGTCGGGAGTTCGACTCCAATTAATGCTCAAGAAAACTATTGTTGACATGTTTGAAAACATTGATTTTACTTATAGAGAACGAATCAGTCATCAATACACTACTAATCTAAAAAAATCATTACTAGACAAGAATATTTGGTTAACGAACAATTCTAGCATCATCTTTGCTAATCTCGGTTTCACAAGTGACACGATCCTGATGGCGCCGACCCGCTTTATCGGAACTCCGATCGTTTGGTTGCTTCTGCTCAGCTGGCTTAAGCGAATAACTGTTATATGGTCCTGTTCATACTCCTTTTCTTTGCTGTATTTCGATACATGTCAGAATTACGAGTTTCATCTTCAGGTTTGTCCTCTGCTTCGTCGATTGATGGTGAGAAACGATTGGTCCAAGAATTCTTCCGCAACCTGTTGTTGGACGTCGCTTTTGGGAAAAATTCTGGCATTCCACCTCTTCAGCCAGATTCCCTTAGTTTCTCGACTTCCTTTCATAGGGATGGTTTCAATACTGTGGACATTGTCTTTGCTCTAAAATCTACAATGCTATCGCCTGTCGCCCTGGGTTTGAATAGACGATCGCGTCGCTATCTGTGTTCAACGATAGCCTATTGAGCCGTGACCAGCCGGGACATCTGATCCCGTATTTCACGTTTGCTTAATATATGTTCATGAACCACAAATAAAATACGCTTCGGTCCTGGACCAACAGTTTGCCACCACATGTCCAATACGACCGCACTAAAAGCACTTTGATTTCTTGCCCATCCAGTGTTCAAAAACTCTACCTAGTGAAACGTCAAGTGTTCCCGTTGTCTGCTGTATCTCTGTCTCCCCTTACTTAACAGAAGTTTCTCAAGGTCTTCCGCAGTTCGATCTCATTATTCCGCTTTCGTTTGTATCTGAAGTACTTCTTGCAGTGGTTTCCCTTAGATTCATTTTCTGGTCGAGCTCCTTGAGTGGGTCTTCAAGTTAGTTTCCGTGTGGGTTGAGGCTGCATTTTTTGATTACTGATTAGTTAACCCAACTTGGATCACGATCTCTTCTACAGTTCTACTTCTGGATTGTTCTTTTAGGTGGTCGTTTCAAGGTCACAAAAGCCGACAAATTGCATCACCTCATCCCTCGGCATTTTCTTTCGATATTCTGGGCCCCAAAATTTACGTCTCCGACAACTTTACGGCCGGCGGATTTTACTCGCACTTGGCCTGCAAGGAATATCTCCCTATTCCATAACCAAGGAATATAGAGATAATCCTTGCAGGCCAGGTGCGAGTAAAATCCGCCGGCCGCAAAATTGTCAGAGACTGAAATTTTGGGGCCCAGAATATCGAAAAACGTGTACTTGATGAAACTTTGTATACGTATTCGTTAGGACCTAATTATGATGTTTAGCTCGTAAAATTTCTCTCCATTTTATATTCATTCGTGAGTTCTACGACGAAACGGGCCGAAATTCGCAGTAACCAAGATGTTTCTACCCAACTACCGAACAAATATTAACGAAACTTTGAATAAACATTCCTAACCACTGCGCGGGTTGGCTACCCAGGGGATTTCTACTACAGGGGAGTTCTGATACAACCGGTGCTGCTGAAACAGAAATGGACAATAATGTGCACTTTAATTATTTGAAATAAAATTTGGATTTTGCATGATATTCATACGTTCAACAGTGAATTTAACGTACTACCGTATAACTCGCGAGCGGAGGAGAAATCGGGAAAAAATTTAAGAGCTAAGCATCGTTAGGTCCTAATAAATAGGTGTACAAAGTTACATTTAGCTACGTTCATTACTCGAGGAAATATTTCTTGGCCACTGCAAATTAGAAAACCGGCCGCAGAATCTGCGTCAGAAATGCCAGTCGCTTCTTTGAATAGCCCGCGTTCATCTTCATTTAATTCTTCACATAATATAATTTAGGGACGATTAGGTTTAAAAAGCCGTAGATCTCGCAAACTAAGTTAAAATCGATTAAGTGGCTATGAGGTTAACATCACGTTGGGTGGTTAGGAATACACATTCAACATTTCTTTCAAATCTGTTAAGTAGTTTAGAAGAAATGTCTTAGTCGCTGCAAATTCCGGCCCGTTTTACCGTATAACTCACGAATGAAAGTGAAATGGAAAAATTTTCCACCAGTTATACACCACCGTTGTGTCCTAATGAATACGTGAACCAAGTTTCATCGAGCGGCGTTCATTAAATCGGGAGATTTTCCTTGGTCACTAAATTTGGAGACCAATCGCGAGTCCGGCCGTAAAATTTTCAGACATGTCAAAATTATAGTTTCGAGCAGTTCCATGAAACGTTACGGAGGGAAATGTGACCATGAACAATATACTTAAAGGGTAGCCAACACAAATACGCTCTCACCCCGAATTGATATTGCCGGCACAAACATGCTGCGATTCTTGTCTTTCCGACGATATACCTCATTTCGACGACTTTACGACAATTTTTCGACGATTTTATCCAGCAAGCAGTAAGACATTGGCAGACGTATACTGCTGAGAATTAATACACGTTAATAGTTATAGCGTTCATAATCGGCAACGAACATCGCAGTAGAGGCACTATCACATCTCACGCCGCGCGTCTCAAAGCAGCAAACAAACTGCTAGTTACCTACCCGACTGCGGGTAACTGACAACCCCGGTTTACGACTCAGGCTTAATAGTTCGACCTTAAAGAATAAGTGCAAGTGAAAAATGGGAAATGACTCTCCAACGTCAAATACTAAGCAAACCAGAACCCTAATCTTAACCGGAACCATATTAAGCGTCGCGTGTTCGCTGGTAAGTGATTAGCAGATAAGCATGGCCGCTGCCATGCCTTCCAGGCATTGCATGGATTTTTTTTAAATGCTCGATTTATATTTGTTGGGAGGCGGTAGCTGCAGAAATTCCTGTGTGGACTATGTGCTGATATCGAATTTCTCGATGACACTTGACCCACCATTGGATTGATCGCCAAGCTGTTGATGAGCTTCGCAACAACTTCTTTTGTTTTGAGGGGAAAAATCGATTAAATTGTTCGGAGCCCTGGCTGATGATGGAGATGGTCAGAGCCGCAGCTGATGATGGAGTTGATCGGAGTGGCAGCTGATGATGGAGATGGTCAGAGCCGCAGCTGATGATGGAGTTGATCGGAGTGGCAGCTGATGATGGAGATGGTCAGAGCCGCGGCTGATGATGGAGATGGTCAGAGCCGCAGCTGATGATGGAGTTGGTCAGAGCCGCAGTTGACGACGGAGTTGGTCGGAGCCGCAGCTGATGATGGAGTTGGTCGGAGCCGCAGCTTATGATGGAGATGGTCGGAGCCGATCGCAGTCCTTTTTCCATCTGAAGTGTTAGTTTACCATTCCTGGTTTCGAAAATGTTCATGAATTCGTTCATTTATTTGATGTTCTTTTGAATGGCTTTCTTCTTCTGAAGAATCTTTCTTCTCGTCTGAAGATAACTTTCCGAAATCTTCTCCGCCATGGTTGCCTTATTGTGTTTGCTAAGTTCAGACGAAGTGTAGAAATATTAGTAATTATAAACATTAAGTATTGCAGTGAAGTGCTCAGTAAGATAAATTTGAAATTCACAAGTTTGAGTCACGGCACTAATTTTAGTGAGCTAAGAGTGATTTAATAAGTAAATGGAAGTGTTGAAAATGTAAACTAAGAGTTGTAATGAAGCCCTAAGTATTGAAATAAAACACGAAGGCATTAAATGAAACTGGAATTGTTAAAACACGAAGTGTTCAAATCATGCACGAAATCTTAAAATAAAACAGTAATTTGAAGTGAAATAATGTAAGCAAAAACGTTCCTAAAAAAAACGAGACGAGTGTGATGGCATTACTGTGGGTGAAATCAACACTCTGTTATGGGGAAATGGGGAAGAGGGAGAGTACGGGGAAATATTGGAGGAGGGAGAGGTCAGGGAAATAATATAATAATAATAATAATAGCGGTTTCAGCGTTTAGTAGGCCGTAGGCCTGTCGCCGATTCTTAACATCGCAGTACATTCACAGCATTTTGCGGTCTCGAACTCGCAACTCACTGCTACAATTCTGCTGCGCTTAACCGCCCGGCCTCCTTGCCGATTCTGACCAGAAACTGGCGCACAGAGCTGGGTTCGAACCCGCGCCTCTCTGCGCCAATCTTGGTACTCTGGGGCCTTACTTTCAAAACTGGTTACGTGAACCTAAGTACTTACGCTCTCTTTTCTTGTCTATGATTGGTGGATTTTGCTTGAAAGGCCGTCAATGATTGGCAGATGAACTTACGATCTCGTAACTTTTTTTGAAAGTAAAGGCCCTGAACTGTAACCACTTCCACTATTTTCTATTTCTAACGAACCAGTGGTAAGTTAAATCGAACGCCCCTGGTGTTGCGACAATGTTGGGGAACAAGAGGGGCGGTAGCAAATTTAAAAAGACGTTCATCATGATAAAGTAAATTTTTAAAGTTGAAATCTGAACATATCGTCAAGTTTTAAAATTTTCGACTGCCTATAAAATTCGCTAGTGCATATCAAAGGAATATTATTATCATCATACCTAACCCTAAGCATTGAACGCAACGATTTATTAAGTAATGTGATGACCCGTTTTTTTTTGTATTGAATGGTACACCACCTCAGATTACTAAAGTGCTTGATAGTTTTGATTAGTACAATGCAAAGAAAAGCGTTTTTAAAATATTTCATAATGCGTTTTTAAAATATAAAATATTTTAAATAAAAATAAAAATATTTTTTAAAATAAAAAGCGTTTTTAAAATATTTTTAAAATATTTCATAAAGCACACAAAATTCCGTGGGCTTTACTCAGCCCCTGACAGACGTGGTTAATGTATTTATTGAAGGAGATCTTGTTATCAAAGATTAAACCAAGATACCTGAATAATTCATCGACTTATTGTAAGATTGTCCCATTGAAGGTGATTTCACGTGAAAGAGAAAGGGATCTGGGGCCATACTTTCAAAACTAGTTACGTGAACGTAAATACTTACGCTCTCTTTTCTTGTCTATGATTAAGTGAACGTAAGTACTTACGCTCTATTTTCTTGTCTATGATTGGTGGATTTTGCTTGAAAGGCCGTCAATGATTGGCTGATGAACTTACGATCTCTTAACTTTTTTAAAAGTAAAGGCCCTGGTAGTAAGAAGCATTAACTCAGTCTTGTATTTATATGCCACTAGCTTGTTTACTACACTAACTGAAATGAGAGTGACTTGGTTCAAAAAGCGAGACACTTTTGCATTGTGTGTGTCACTTTGAACCAGTTTCTCTCTGGCAAAAGGGTGTATCAGTGCTACGTGCAGAAAGTGTCACAATTTGGACAGCATGACCCACTCATTTGTCTGAGTGTAGAAGCCATCTTGACAGATTCAATGATAGCTCTCATATATTATGGCACGCTTCGTTGGATGACTTGCTCGACATTGAACTAAGGTAGATTCCTAAGCTTATCTCCATAATTTTTTAAATCGATTAAGATTAAGGTAGATTAAGATCGATTAAGGTAGATTAAGGTAGATTAATTATTAAGGTAGATTAAGGTAGATTAATCGATTAAGATTAAGGTAGATTCTACCTTAGTTGAACTAAGGTAGATTTAATCATTCCTAAGATATCTGATATATTATGACACGCTTCGTTGAACAAATTTCTCGAGCGATAAAACACGGCGTCGTCGGCAAAAAGTTTAGAGTTTACATTAAAAGATGATGCGATATCATTAACAAAAATATTACAGAATAGTTCGGAGTTAACAATAGTTAGTAGTTAACAAGTAGTTAGTAATTAAACAGTAGGTAGTAGTTAAACAGTAGTTAGTAGTTAAACAGTAGTTAGTAGTTAAACAGTAGTTAGTAGTTAAACAGTAGTTAGCAGTTAAACAGTAGTTAGTAGTTAAACAGTAGTTAGCAGTTAAACAGTAGTTAGTAGTTAAACAGTAGTTAGCAGTTAACCAGTAACTAGCAGTTAAACAGTAGTTAGTAGTTAACGAGTAGTTAGTAGTTAAACAGTAGTTCGAATTTCAAGAAAACAGAAGTTAAAATCTAAATTTTCAAATAAAGAAATCAAAGGAAAAATGCCGACCATATCTTCTATTTACAAGTTGAAGAGGATAAACGCTGAAGCAGCATTAATGCTAAGCTTTTATATAAAAATATACAAGGATACGCAAATGAGAAGCACCGGATGTTGAAGCTAAATTCATGGTATTTGGTATAAATATATGGGGAATTTTTGTGGAATTTCCTTTGCTTATGAATTTTTAGTGAATTTTTAATTCGAAAAATTGGCATGCATTTACATGACATTTTTTTTAAGTTTGCGATTGGATTTACGCTGAATTAAAATGCGAGTTTCAAATAATATAAATTTTAATATTTTCTTAATATTGAAGTCTGAAAAATTGAATTGTTGTGTTAAAGATTAGTTAAGGTTTGACTTTTGAGGGTGGCGGCAATTTATTCTTTGAGATTCGACACCTAAAATTATAATCTTCGAATTTTTTGCGGTAGACCTTATTTTAATTCTGAGCTTTACGGTAAACATTATTGTTATTCTGAGCTTTACGGTAGACCTTATTGCTATTCTGAGCTTTACGGTAGACCTTACTGTTATTCTGAGCTTTACGGTAGACCTTACTGTTATTCTGAGCTTTACAGTAGACCTTATTGCTATTCTGAGCTTTACGGTAGACCTTATTGTTATTCTGAGCTTTACGGTAGACCTCATTGTTATTCTGAGCTTTACGATAGACCTCATTGTTATTCTGAGCTTTACGGTAGACCTCATTGTTATTCTAAGCTTAACTCAGATTTTGAGTCTTGCCATCAAAATTAATGCATTTTTCTGTTATGACTAAACTAGTAATTTTTTGGTGATTTTTAAGCCAAAATAAATGTTGAAGCTAAAATACGAAGAAGAAAAAGATGAACACATTAACACAAACAATTTTACTAATTAAATAATTGACAATGTACACAATAAACTTTCGGCTCCTAATGCCAAATTTTCACATTAAAAAATACACAATGCCGATTCAGCTGGCTTAATAAGATTGATTTATTATGAATAATTAAAAAATGATTTTTATTTGATTTTATTTCATCTAAACCAAAGTCACTAAATTTTTTCTTTTTTTTTCAGAGTTCATGGAGATGATGACCGGATAATCTGCTGAAGATTTCTCCCTGAGAAGAATTATTTTTTACCAAAAACTAAGGTTCATTTTATTTATATTTATTGAAGCAAATATTGAAATTATCCTTTATGTGCTTGTTCAGTTTCTTGCAAATATTGTTCACACTGGCGAATCCCGGAAACACTTTGGAAGGTTTATATAAATAAACGATCTTCGTTGAAGAAAAATAAAATCATGAATCCGCGTGTAAATTGAATTTGTTTCTTCCAAATATGAATTGAATACCGTTAGGTATAAACATTTTCAGACGCTGGATTACAATAACAATTATAACTTATACGTCTATTGAATAATAATGATTTATAACAGTATTTATTATTTTCATAATAAGCATCTATTTATTAGCACAAACAATATCTAATAAAGTGTTATTTTTGAGAAGGGAGAGCCCAAATTCATGGTGATTTAATAAATAAAAAAGTTTCTGATGATTGTCAATGATTCTTCTTGTATTTCTTTTTTATTGAATGAGTTCAATAAAATCCACAGAAGTTATCCCTCTCCTAACCACCGTACAAATAATTAAAACAATCGAAATTATTCACCACGTCAAGTCAATAACGATTGTTTTTATCGATATAAATTCATTTAGCCTTTCATTATCTCAGTCAATTATTTTATTTTATTTTAGTTATTTTTGTTTTTAAATTATTTTAATAGCATTATATCACACCTGTGATTATTACGGTTAAATTAAGTTTGTTGAATTCGGATTTCAATAAAAAAATTAACGAGAAAGTACCTGATTTATCCTTTGAATCTTCTTTATAGCCTTTCAATATTTTATTCGCTATATAGTTTATTCACAAATGATATGAAATTGAAGAAGAAAAAAATAGACATATTGAGTAAAATTCTCTTTATTAAAAATAGTTTACAGATTTTAGATTTTTTTAGAACCTAATGATCTTACATTCAGGAACTAATTGTGTTTATTTCGAATAAAAATGAAAAAGAAGCGTGAAACTTTATTGTATAATAAAAAATCTCCATAAATACTTTTATGGAGATAAATACGCATGCGCAATACGCATAAATACTTTTTTCGGATGCTGAAATTACAATAGATAAATATTTTTTTGTGCTGAACAAAATATTATTTCTACGTTTCAAACATTTTTTCAATTTATAAGCAGATTATCATAATGATAGCAATTAGTGAAATATCGTTAAAAAACACAAACTATCACAAACTATTAAAAACTTAATAACACACAAACATAAACTATTAAAAACTTAACTATCATTAAGGCGACCGTGGGCCATCATCCTGTCATCATCTCCATGAACTCTGCAGAGGAATAAATAGTTAATTAGTAGGGGAATAAATAGTTAATTAGTAAAGGAATAAATAGTTAATTAGTAGAGGGATAAATAGTTAATTAATAGAGGAATAAATAGTTAATTAGTAGAGGGATGAATAGTTAATAAGTAGGGGAATAAATAGTTGATTAGTAAAGGAATAAATAGTTAATTAGTAAAGGGATAAATATTTAAATAATAGAGGAATAAATAGTTAATTAGTAGAGGGATAAATAGTTAATTAGTAGAAGGATAAATAGTTAATTAGTATGGGAATAAATTGTTAATTAGTAAAGGGATAAATAGTTAGTTAGTAGAGGAATAAATAGTTAATTAGTAGGGGAATAAATAGTTAATTATTAGGGGAATAAATTGTTAATTAGTAAAGGAATAAATAATTAATTAGTAAAGGAATAAATAGTTACTTATTAGAGGGATAAATAGTTAATTAATAGAGGGATAAATAGTTAATTAGTAGAGGAATAAATAGTTAATGTTAATTAGTAAAGGAATAAATAGTTAATAAGTAAAGAAATAAATAGTTTCTTAGTAGAGGGATAAATAGTTAATTAGTAGAGGGATAAATAGTAAATTAGTAGAGGAATGAATAGTTAATTAATAGGGGAATAAGTAGTTAATTAGTAGGGGAATAACTAGTTAATTAGTAGGGGGAACAAATAGTTAACACTGCCCGTCCCAGCCAACACTGACCGTCCCAGCCAACACTGCCCATCCCAGTCAACACTGCCCGTCCCAGCCAACACTGACCGTCCCAGCCAACACTGCCCGTCCCAGCCAACACTGACCGTCCCAGCCAACACTGCCCGTCCCAGCCAACACTGCCCGTCCCAGCCAACACTGCCCGTCCCAGCCAACACTGCCCGTCCCAGCCAACACTGACCGTCCCAGCCAACACTGCCCACACTGACCGTCCCAGCCACGTCCCAAGTACTGACCGTCCCAGCCAACACTGCCCGTCCCAGCCAACACTGCCCGTCCCAGCCAACACTGACCGTCCCAGCCAACACTGCCCGTCCCAGCCAACGCTGACCGTCCCAGCCAACACTGACCGTCCCAGCCAACACTGACCGTCCCAGCCACGTCCCACTGACCGTCCCAGCCAACACTGACCGTCCCAGCCAACACTGTCCGTCCCAGCCAACACTGCCCGTCCCAGCCAACACTGACCGTCCCAGCCAACACTGACCGTCCCAGCCAACACTGTTCGTCCCAGCCAACACTGATCGTCCCAGCCAACACTGCCCGTCCCAGCCAACGCTGACCGTCCCAGCCAACACTGACCGTCCCAGCCAACACTGACCGTCCCAGCTAACACTGCCCGTCCCAGCCAACACTGACCGTCCCAGCCAACACTGCCCGTCCCAGTCAACACTGACCGTCGCAGCCAACACTGACCGTCCCAGCCGACACTGACCGTCAAAATCGACCGTCCCGGACCCGTCTTCGTCCACCTCCTCTATGATGTTCTCCAGGTCATCCTTGGTCAACTTCGGGTCCAGCTCCTTCAGGATCTCCTTCAGCACCTGCGTCGTGATGAAGCCGTCGCCTACAGTAACAAAAATTCATATTACATATAAAATAATAATACATAAAATAATAATACATGAAATATAACTCCATAAAATTATAATACATAAAATAATCTATTAACGTAAAAACGGATGGGAAAATTACGTCTCATCTGACGTAGAAATAAAGTCGAATAAATGTTGTTTATGCAGCAAAATCCGCTCGAAATCAAAGTTGTTGAAACGAAATTGTAGTTATAAAGTCAAGCAGAAAATCCGGCGTAAAAATATCAAAAAAAAACTGATGCACGACAAATATCGACAAAAACAGCCGGAAACTGATCAAATTGATGTCAGGTATTTATTACTGGATGGGGATTACAAATTTCTATATTCAATTAATCTATTCATTTCATTAAATAATTAACAATGTAACATGCATTTTAAAATTTGCTATACTCTAAACGTCACATTAATACGAATCCCTATTCTGTAGTTTATCCCTGTTTATAAAGAAAAGTTATTTCCATATCAACAATGCAAATATGAAAAAATATAACTCTGTTCTCACAGCAGTGAGTGACAGAGAGCGCATTTTCTCGTCTACGAAAACTTGCAGTCACGGACTGACAGACAGACAGACGGACAGACGGACGGACGGACGAACATGACGAACAGATGGACAGACGGACGGACAGACAGACATGTCGAGCACAATAGTGCATTTTTTTCCATAAATGAGAGTATGCGCTAAAAATAATTGTGTATAATTATTCAAAAGAACAAATGATTAATTTTATAATCACCCTCTTTGTCGTAAAGTCTGAAGGCCTCCTTCAAAATTGTGCATAATTATTCAAAATAATCTTCGCCTGTAGGAAATACTAAAGCTTACTCCGTTTATCTTACTTACTTTCTTTATCAACTTCGCCTATCTTCGCCTGTAGGTCTTATCAAAACTAACTCTGTTTATCTTACTTACTTTCTTTATCAACTTCGTCTATCTTCGCCTGTAGGAAATATTAAAGCTTACTCTTCTTATCTTACTTACTTTCTTTATCTACTTCGTCTATCCTCGCCTGTAGGAAATATTAAAGCTTACTCTGTTTATCTTACTTACTTACTTTCTTTATCGACTTCATCTTTCTTGCATGAAAGAAATATTAAAGCTTACTCTGCTTATCTTACTTTATCTTACTTACTTTCTTTATCAACTTCGTCTATCTTCGCCTGTAGCTCGTCATCGTCTACGTTAGACCCCAGCTGACGAAGGATGTTGCCGAACTCGCTGGTCTCGACGAAGCCTGTCTTGCCCTGGTCGAACATGGCGAACACTTTCTTCATGGCTGTATGTGAAAAATATATTTCTTACTCTTATAATATAAACTTATACAAATTAGCCTAATTATTATTGAATTTAATAACTAATTATTTTATTATAATATATTATAATATAAAGATATATTATATTATAGAATATTATTAAATAGCAATCGGAATCTTTTATAATACTTGAGTTATTTAAATATTAAAAGTATATTTTTGAAGAAATAAAATCTTTTTGTTAAGAAATAAAAGCTACGGATTTCGTCGTGATATAGCTTTATAATTGCTAAGATTTAGTATCCAATATACAGAATGCATTCATTTCAGTGCATTTAAAATATGCATTATTTTGGCTATATTTATTTAAATTGAACCGGAATTGAAAACTACACTAGATGCAAAATGTAGCTTCTCGTCTAAATTATACGACATACAAGTTATCATTGTGTAATATAATTATTTCGGAAACAATTGAATTTGAAAGATGAACGCAAAAAATTTATTACTCTACTGTTCTTAATTTTTTTTAATTATTCAAGTATATCTTTGGATAATCGGGAGGTCTATTCAAGTAATTGGGCAGAACAAGTGAGGTATGAGTGCTTCTGTCACGATTTATTAATTACCCTATTCTAATTGTTAAATTTGACAAATTGACTTACTTTCCGTTTGACTGACATCCATAGCTGTTCTTACTGTTTTTCCCCGCTGAAAAATTCCTGCTATAACATTAATATTAATCTGAAAGATAATAAGAAATATAACATTAAAATATTGAACAGTATTTATTTATTTATTATAATAATTAAATTATTACAGGCTGAGAAATGCAGCCTGTTGTATTTTAGGATTCTATACATGAGTTCAATTCAGGATTCTATACATGGTCACACAATAGGAAAAGTTTTCTGAATAACAAACGCTGAATTGTTTTGAAGTTTTAATCTCTTGATTGTTTACGCCAAAAATATCTAATGAAAGCCCAAAAAAATTAAAATAAATTTTGTTGGCCTTTTTGGAAAAATTTTTAGCATAAAAACCAATACCGGTATTAACGTTAAAATTCGATATATATACATATCCTGCTAAGCTATGATTTAAACTTTACAAGGTGAATAAATTAAAACTAAATGAAAATTTTTTTTATTTCCTGAAATAATTTCTAAAAATGTCATTTATACCCTAAAATATTTTCACGATATAAAATGCGCCTTCCAATAACTAGATAATTAATATTATCTAAGATAATTAATTTTAAGATAATTAATCATTAGATAATTAATTCTAAGGACGCTAGTACATATTTTCTTGCAGAAAAAAATCATGATGTGATAAACACTTCAACTACCTGCAAAAAGTAAATAGGTTATATATAATATTTAGCAAATTTCTCAATTTAAAAACAAATAAAAAACTAATTCTTGGGTGGACGCTCATAAATCAAACATTTACACCAAAAAATCGAATGATTTTTGTGTCATGCATAGAATTTTTTTTATCGTTTCTTTCACTTCAGAATTTTCAGAACAAAAACAATATTGAGATGTACAATAGTTAAATTTAGAATCTTATATTTTCTCTTAGTGTAATTATTGCGCAGTCTTCTCTGTTCTAAAGTCGAGCCTCTACTGCAGTCGAAATCAATGATTGAAGACGAGTTGATACGTCAAAAATCCAACCTAGCTTCTGGCATGCGGTGGGCAAAACCAGCTGCAAAAACGTATTTATATAGATTGATGTATAAATAAAAATATTATGCTTATAGGTTTTGACATGTGACCATCACAAGCAGCTATAACAAGGCAGCAACATCTGCTAGTCGTAATGTTATTTATTTACGTTTATTTACAGCTCTGCAATGCAGTTCAGATATGCTTGGTATGGAGACCGAGAAGACCGGAGTTATACAGCAGCAAATACTATACTTAAGTATTATTAATATGTATTGGCATAATCTAATAAATTTTTTATATTTAATATATCAGTATATTATAAAAACTTTGCGACGCAAATATTATACTTCATAAATATTATTATCTATTGGTATAACTTGATCAATTTTCTATTTTTAATATATTAGTATATTATAAAAACTTTGTGACGCAAATATCATACTTCAGTAATATTATTATCTATTGGCATATTCTGATCAATTTTCTCTATTTAATATATCAGTATGTAATAAAAACTTTGTGACATCATTTTTTTTAATCAATAAATCACCTATAAATGAATGATGTCAGCTATTTAATTACGTACCATATTAACAAAACAATTGAAGCCTTTCTGGCGCAAAAATTTTTTAGACGCCATAGACTTAATATATACTGATATTTCAAATTTATTATTTTAATGTCAAATTAGGTATATTTTTGAGATTATTTCAAATGGATTTTTAGTATTCTTAGTTTATGATTGAACAAGTAAAGCGCGACATTAGAATTCTTACATTTATTTTTTGTCCACTATTTTAGATTGAAATACTTAATATTCGAAAATAAAAAATATATGTTCAAAAATACTTGATATTCAAAACCAATAACCCTATGCCAATAACGCTATGCCAATAACCCTATGCCAATAACCCTATGCCAATAACCCTATGCCAATAACCCTATGTCAATAACCCTATGCCAATAACGCTATACCAATAACCCTATGCCAATAACCCTATGCCAATAACCCTATGCCAATAACCCTATGCCAATAACCCTATGCCATAACCCTATGCCAATAACCCTATGCCAATAACCCTATGCCAATAACCCTATGCCAATAACCCTATGCCAATAACCCTATGCCAATAACCCTATGCCAATAACCCTATGCCAATAACCCTATGCCAATAATCCATTTACCCCCGAATTTGGCGCAATAAAAGAGCGTATCAGTGCTACGTCCTCTCTCTGTTCGTGAATGAACTGAGAATGTGCCATTATTTGGACAAAAGGACCTTGTTATTGGGTACATTACTTAGTTTAATACATTACTTAGTTAAATTTTATAGGTTAGTACATTATTTAGCTTAATTATATAGTTTGGTACATTGTTGAGTTTATTCTTTAGTTTAGTACATTATTTAGTTTAATTGCATAGTGCATCTCTAAATAATTCGAGAACCGCCTAACCTTCAGCCGAATAGTCACAACCCTTGGCGCAAAGTTATTCTGGGTCTTGGCCACCCGATCGAAATGTTTCATGTCATAATCTCCAATCCGACTTTAAAGTCGCCTGAGAGTATGACAAGAGCTGGCCGAGCCCAGTCATATAAAGCAAGCATGGCTGCCCAGCCCTAACAAAATTCGGGGTATGCTTCAGCCTCCGCCCCAGAGTTGCTATGTTCGCGTAAGAGTTATTCTGGGTCAGTTGGCCAACTGATCGCAATCAGCGANGTCTTGTATTTATATGCCACTAGCTTGTTTACTACACTAACTGAAATGAGAGTGACTTGGTTCAAAAAGCGAGACACTTTTGCATTGTGTGTGTCACTTTGAACCAGTTTCTCTCTGGCAAAAGGGTGTATCAGTGCTACGTGCAGAAAGTGTGTCACATTTTTGATAACATGACCCACTCATTTGTCTGAGTGTAGAAGCCATCTTGACAGCTTCAATGACAGCTCTCATATATTATGGCACGCCTCGTCGTACGAATTTTTCGAGACATAAAACACGGCGTCGTCGGCAAAAAGTTTACAGTTTACATTAAAAGATGATTCGATATCATTAACAAAAATATTAAAGAATAGTTTGTAATTAACAGTAGTTAGTAGTTAAACAGTAGTTAGTAGTTAAACAGTAGTTAGTAGTTAACCAGTAGTTAGTAGTTAACCAGTAGTTAGTAGTTAAACAGTATTTAGTAATTAAACAGTAGTTAGTAGTTAAACAGTAGTTAGTAGTTAAACAGTAGTTAGTAATTAAACAGTAGTTAGTAGTTAAACAGTAGTTAGTAGTTAAACAGTAGTTAGTAATTAAACAGTA
>NW_025941213.1:93008-103664 GCF_000764305.2 Hyalella azteca | reverse complement strand
CAGGTATTCCTGGCAGCCATTACCAGGTATTCCTGGCAGCCATTACCAGGTATTCCTGGCAGCCATTACCAGGTATTCCTGGCAGCCATTACCAGGTATTCATGGCAGCCATTACCAGGTATTCCTGGCAGCCATTACCAGCTGTAATTACTTCTCATTCCCATTCCTGTCAGTCCAAGCTTTCAAGTGGCTGACTAAAAGTTATAATGAAATTCCAAGCCGTCCTTTTTATATAAAAATAAATTCTAATTTCAGCTTCTTCGCTGTTGATTAAATTTGTACTGCTTTTTAAACTAGCATTTTCTTATTTTATGGAAACCAATTTAAAATCAAAGGTATTTATTTTAATTTAAAATCAAATGTATGTCTATTACCCACTGTTGATATATAATGAACTGCTCTCAAGTTCGACTGATTTATTGACTTTGTAAGACCAATTTTACTTTTAGTTAAAAATCTATTGAGTATTTAATAATTTAATTGAGTTTTAGCAAAAACTGACGTTCTAAATTACTAGAATTGAATATAATAGTCAAATTTTCAATGCGTCAATTTTAGTATAGAAATTTTTTTTGAAGATTGCCTGGTTTGACAGCGGTTTTGGGGCCAAACATCAAACCTTTAGAAGGACCGGCAAAATCATTAATTATTTAATAATTAATATTCATTAATATGAATTAATTAATAATCATTAATTAATGATATCATTAGGTTAACAGTAAATGGTTTTGCGATGATTTTTTTTAGGTAATTTCAGATTTCTAAATTTTATTTTTATTGGTTGTTCTTGTGCTATTTTTTTAATTATTCTTTATTTTTTATGGTGATTAGTCTTTTTATTCTCATTATTATCTGTGATTTTTTATTGAATATTCTTTTACTATATTTACTTTATTTTTTCTATCTATTGATATTTGTGCCAAAATTCACTGTCCCAAATAGAGCTCTAATTGCCTAGTGTCTCCGGCCCTCTATGAGGTCAAGGTCAAGGTCATACTTCTGGCACACTTGTTGAGGCTATAAATAGACTAAACGTTATATATCATTTCCAATTTTGTGTACTAAAAATATCAAGTCAATTATTTTTCTATGACTAATGGGTCCGCTTTTGCGTCCATTAGTCTATGACTAATGAGTCTATGACTAATGAGTCTATTTTTCCCTAAACAGGATCTATTTATAAATTTCTAGTACAGCAGTCTATAATAGCAAAATAATTTATATAACATGGTATAGTTTTAGTAGACTTAAATTGAATGAGATCTACACTATATGTAGAACCGTTCGGCGGTTCTACTTAACATAAATCTACTAAGATGACTTAACATTCATTATTTAAGTGCAGTTCTGAATTCACTATGAAATTCATGATTCCAAGTTCATTGTCCATTATGCTGCACACAGCAAACTGTTCATTGCACTGTATGAATAATTTACTGGTAACATATATACTGCTTTTAAAAACTGTCCGAAACAAAACATTTCGTTACGTGTACGATGTTTGATTAAAAGATGATATATGAACAAACTGTTCGTTGATGTTCGTAGTTCTGAAGTGAAGAAGAGAACTGTTCGTCTGACACAAGTAATAAATGGTGCAGTATTACCGTTATATATCAGACAACACTGAAGCATTGACACTGAGTGATGAGAATCGTTAATATTGGCATCATTTAAAAGGATTAAGATGGCACAGAGAGACAGGCTGTGACGTCGTGTTGACGGGCAACTGTCAACGAGGTGACAGGTGTCACATGACAGAAGGTCATGTCAACGTAGGCTGCAGTACAGTCACTTACAGTCACTGCAGTCATTTACTGTGTTGCTGTCGTAGGGCTTATACTGGCACTTACTGTCGCTATTGTGACTTGTGATTGTGACTAGTTACATGCACTACACTCGGTAATGTGTCATTAACTCCTCTACTTAAGCGACGTACATGGTCGTATCTATCAATAAGTATCTCGTTAGTTCTTAATTAGTCTCTATATGAGAAACTTCAGATGGTATTAATGAGAAAAGGTTTCGATGCTAGTGTCATCAATGGATCTAACAATAGCCGCAAGCCACTTATCCACTCCAAACTACTTATTAATACTGATTTATCCATTCAATATCCATTTAATATTAATTTAAATACATTAATTCAAGTGTCATCAATGAGACTGCAAATAAACCCTAGCCTCTCCAAAGTTATATAAATAACTTCTTTTTATATACATAAAATGTTTTTTTTTTATTTAAAGTGTAATCAAAAATGAATTCCTTCATTAGTCATTAACGATATTTATATATCTAAAAACAACATCACAAATATATTTCGTATAAATGCTAAAGTATCACTAAAAGTACATATAAAGTAGGAACTAAGAGGCGCTTTTAGATGTATATTATATTATATATTTTATTAGATTTATGTTAACTTTGAGAATAGTTCGCAATTTTTGCACGTCCTATCAAATTAATTAGTTTAGCAAAAAATCGTTTGGTTGTTTGTATTAAATTCATTATTTCTCGGCCAATTGAAAAAATTATTACCAAATTACTCATTAATTTATTCATGCATTAGCATAATTGGGCGCAAACTTAATAAGTATTAAACAAAAGTATTAGTTAAGTTATAAATTCTCTGTACAGTATTGAATAATATCTTAAGATAATACTATAATTATAGTACTATATAATAGTACTATATATAATAATATCTTAAGATAATACTATAATTATAGTAAATTTTAATGTAATAGTATTATACACCGTATTTCAGCTATATTGATTTAATAATTTTCAGGCAATTGAAACTCAATAATTGGCTTTATTTTCAGGTAAAAAATATTTTTTTTTAGGTGAAATTTCACGTCATTATGTCATATCTAATCCATATCAATATTATACAAATATCTGTAAAATAAATCCATGAATAAATAATTTTAATTTACAAGAATTTTGATGATAATTATTTGAATTAAAGATAACAATTTAAATTGCAATATATGAATAATTAACTATTATACCCCAAATGGGTATAGTAAACTTTTTATAATTTTGTACCTCAGTTATTTAAGCCTTTGACATTTTTTTCCAGAAATATTCTTCTTATTGGTCTTTAACATAATAATCTTTATAAATAATTGTACAAAATTTTAATTATTAAGTACGCTCAATTGTAAAAATAAACGGATTTTCTTCATTTAATTAACTCAAAACATGTCTGATCACAATACATAAAGTAAAATTTTTCTAATTCTAAATTAAAATTATAAAATTAATAAAATTAAGGAAGGCTAGCCTCTGACAGCAGACATCGTTACAGAACCCCATCATGGTAAGCGCTTATTAAATATATGATATTATTAATTATTATATTAATATTAACTAATATATTATTATGATATTAACTAATCGAAAATCCAGTAAAATTTACATGCTAATTAAATATCTACAATTAAATATGTGGTAAGCGCTTATTAAATATATGATTCATTATCACATTAATAATAACTAATATATTATTATGATATTAACTAATCGAAAATCCAGTAAAATTTGCATGCTAATTAAATATATACAATTAAATATCTTTATGTTTCAAACTTCGTAAGACTTATTTCTTCTCTCATTCAAAAGTTTAATAACTGAAATTTCACAACTAGCAAAGACATCATTTGTTAATAAAATATATTCATAACTAAACCATCCAATTTCAATCAATAATCCCTAAATTAACACGCCATGAATAATTTATGAATAAAATGATTCGAAGTTGAATTGTATTGATTTTGTTGTAGCTGTACTCGATGAGAATTCCGTTATTCCATAACTCATTTTAAACTTTCAAGTAAAGCTATATTATGAAGTAAAAGATCCTTTTCAATCGCGGCTTCGCATAGAATTTTTTAATAACTCTCAGTTTGACTTTTGTAAGTATTTTAATGTGAACAACAACTTGAAAGTTCGTAAAACAAGAAGTTCAAAGTTGTAAGGTCATAAAGCGTAACGCAAGAAAGTTGTAAGGTCATGAAGCGTAACGCAAGAAAGTTGTAAGGTCATGAAGCGTAACACAAGAAAGTTGTAAGGTCATGAAGCGTAACACAAGAAAGTTGTAAGGTCATGAAGCGTAACACCTGTCTCTTATACACATCTNTTGTAAGGTCATGAAGCGTACACAAGAAAGTTGTAAGGTCATGAAGCGTAACACAAGAAAGTTGTAAGGTCATGAAGCATTTTTATGAATGTACTTATTTCTATATTTCAATTCTTATGAGTCTGTTCATTTGTAGAAATCTTATTTTATAAGAAAATATACAAAATATAAAATAAGTCTCATATAAAATAAGTCTCAACCGTGCAGAAGGTCTCGTAAGATAAATGACAGTTCATGTCAGGAAAATATGCCTCAGAAATTCTTGTTATGTGTAACATTCCTACATCTCGTGAGGGTAGATGCAAGGTACAAAACTACATTACGTGTTAAAAATATCCTTTTAAAAAAGTAGCATAAACTAAAAGTGAATAAAGACTTGAAATATGAGTGTGTCAGTTAAAATTTCTAAGATCATTTGATGTCTAAAATATCACATATACGTCACTTCATTAATTAAATTAAAAAAATATTAAATGCTCCAGTTTATTACTCCAGTTTATTGTCTTAAAAATAAAAATTAAATTATTAATATTAAATAAATAAATAAATACTACAAAATTAAAAACTCCAGTTCATTGTCTTGCAGAAAATCAAACTCCTGTATCGGAAAAATATTTATTGAAGTGTTCAGTGAATTGACTTTGTCGATATAAATTTTATTGGATATAATAAATTTTATAAATTGTCTTATATTTAAAAATCTTTTTCTTTTTGCAAAGAAGCAGCAATACTATTATAGTACGTAAATTTGAAAGATTTAATACCAATATTTTCCTATCATTTTGAATTTTCGCGACTTAATTTACGAATGTTACGAGTAAGGCTATTGATTTTTTAGATATAAAAATTTTTCATTTTGAATTTCCATAATGAAAATTCAATTTAAATAATGTTACGAGTTAGGCTATTGATTTTTTAGATATAAAAATTTTTCATATTGAATTTCCATAATGAAAATTCCATAAGTAAGTGTAAATTTTCCGCATGTTACGTTGGCACCCAATAGTGCAGAATATAGCTATTATTTATATCAATTATTTATAGTGTTTTAGTCTAAATAATATAATTATTATGATATAAAATATAATTTAGTCTTAATAATTTAACATGGGGGTTATGTTGATGCAAAAAAGATCAATGAAAGCAATGGCTTCCATTGATGTTCATTTCTGAGAACATAATATTTCACATTTAGTTCTTCGAGAACCTAAACATTCACTGCAGCAGGTCGAGCATTCAGGATTCAGCGATGCAATACACGAATAAAATGTAAATATAAAATAAAATAATTTAAATAAAATTTTTCTTTCACTCGTAAATTTTCGTAGGTTTATATCGAGAATTATTATTGCAATTAGCTTAGAATTCAATCGTAATATTATAAATAAGATATAAGATGTGTNCTGGCCATTCGTCTGTCCGTCCGTCCGTCCGTGACTTCACGTTTTCGTCGACGAGAAAATGCGCTCTCTGTCACTCACTGCAGTGAGCACTGAGTTATATCTGTCTCTTATACACATCTAGATGTGTATAAGAGACAGCGTAAGAGTTATTCTGGGTCAGTTGGCCAACTGATCGCAATCAGCGACTAGTCAGAACCTCCTGGCCGACTTTATGGTCTCCTGAGAGTAGGGCAAGACTTGGCAGAGTAACTAGCAGGCTCTGGTATGGTAGCTGTCTGATTCCGGGACCGGACTGTAGACCGAAAAGCGGACATATAGGCCGAGAAGCTGGTGGACTATGCTCCCCGAGTCCTAGGCGTTCCTTAATCCAGAGCCGCCCTCGGCTCTAAATTTTGTTAGGGAGAGGCTGCCCTTCACACCCTGAGCCGAAGCGGATACAGAGAAGCTGATTGACGCGCTCCCCGACTCCTATGCGGCCCTAATGAAGGGTCGCGCACGACTCTAAATTTTGTTAGGAATTATAA
This sequence comes from Hyalella azteca, assembly GCF_000764305.2. Classification (NCBI taxonomy): domain Eukaryota; kingdom Metazoa; phylum Arthropoda; class Malacostraca; order Amphipoda; family Hyalellidae; genus Hyalella; species Hyalella azteca. The sequence continues at coordinate 97,593 of NW_025941213.1, read as the reverse complement.
GTGAGAACGAGAAAATCTGTGACTTTCTAAATGTCTCAGAGTATTTAAACAATTTACTTATAAATTAAATCGGTTAGTGATCGACTTTTTGGTGTAAACTCTTCTGTAATTTTTCAATAACATTCATGATAATTCAAACTGTTATGAAATTTGTGAAAATTAAGGACTATCCTGGCAATTCAAGTCAAGAATTTTAATCCACTGGCACATTTGAAAATATTTATTATTGAACTTCTGAGATTTCAAAAGTGGACAAAATTTTGCCGACTATTGCTTTGTAAACTATCTAAATATCGCTAAATAGCTAAATATCGCTAAATAGCTAAATAAATTTCGAAATAGCTAAATAAAGTTAATTAACTATATATAGCTAAATAGCTAAATAAAGTTAAATAGCTAAATATACCTTAATAATTAAATAAGAATACCAAACTAAAATTGGATCGCGCTAGCAATATTACATTTTTGTGCCCGAGGATTGTGAATAAACCTTAACAATTTCTATATTATATTGTTATAGCACGGTTACCATTATTTATGACCAAATTACTGCTATGGCATTATTACCATTATTGCAAAGCCAAATTTCACCTAATGAATTATACAAAATTAGATCAATGAACCATTTTGGTTCATTACTGAACAAAAATTAGAGTGACCTTTTGTCTGACATAAGCTCCTCCCGTTTGACCTTCAATAACGATACCGCAACATAGTTATGTCAAGACCTGGTCCACTATGTTAACTATGTCGGCAAAATTCCTATGATGTCAGTCGCGTGACCACCACATGCCATGTTGTACATCGCATAGAACAAAGTAACATAGAAGAAACCATGTCATCTTGTTCTACATGGTCGGAACGCCGGCACTCGCTTTCATGTCGTGAAAGTGAAAGATTTATGCCTCGCTTTCATGTCGTGAAAGTGAAAGATTTCATGCCTCGCTTTCATGTCGTGAAAGTGAAAGATTTTCACGCCTCGCTTTCATGTTTGTCTCTTATACACATCTAGATGTGAAAGTGAAAGATTTTCATACCTCGCTTTCATGTCGTGAAAGTGAAAGATTTTCATGTCTCGCTTTCATGTCGTGAAAGTGAAAGATTTTCATACCTCGCTTCCATAGAATAGAATAGAATAGAAGTGTCGGCGTTGAAGAAATAGGCCCATGGCCTATTTTCAAATGAAATATTTCATTTGAAAGATTCATTTCAAAATGAAAGATTTTCATACCTCGCTTTCATGTCGTGAAAGTGAAAGATTTTCATGCATTTCTTCGCAGCTCACGTGACAAAGTCTTTTTATCTGCATAATATATTGTAATATATTATATACAAATAATACAATATTATACGATAAATATTATATTACTTGTAAAATGAAATGTATATTTTAGAATACATAATAATAAACATTTTTCATAAGACGAGCATTGGAAAGTTAACATATAAACTTATATAGGCGTTCAAACAAATTTGTTTATTGTCATTTACTATTTTTTTTCTTTAAATTTTTTTACACTTGATTGTGCTTGTGTATAAAAAAAATTAATATATCGACTTTATTTAGCGGCTGCCATGCACTAAATAATAATTAGAGTTCTTGCTCATTATTAGAATTTTTGTTTGATAATTTATTTCAAAAACGATCATAAAAACAATAGAAAACCAAGATGATAAGATGATAAAGGATCGAAATCTAGTACAGATTGCGATGGTAGTAATGCTAGAAAAAGCTTTCAGGGAATTTACTAGTGTTGAATTTACGGGTGCATGGTGAAATTTTTATATGCAATTCTTATACGGTTATAATGATATATGCATTTGTGAGACGGTTTTGCTTGGAGAATTGATGGTATATTGTTATATATTGTTTTGTTCTCCTACCCGCTTATTAATGTACCCTCTTAACTGTATGTTATTATATCCTCTTAACTGTATGTTATTATAGCCTTTTAACTGTATGTTATTATAGCCTCTTAACTGTATGTTATTATAGCCTCTTAACTGTATGTTATTATAGCCTCTTAGCTGCATATTATTATAGCCTCTTAACTGTATGTTATTATATCCTCTTAACTGTATATATTATTATAGCCTCTTAACTGTATGTTATTATAGCCTCTTAACTGTATGTTATTATATCCTCTTAACTGTATGTTATTATAGCCTCTTAACTGTATGTTATTACAGCCTCTTAAATGTATGTTATTATAGCCTCTTAACTGTATATTATTTTAGCCTCTTAACTTTATATTATTATATACTCTTAGTTGTATATTATTGTAGCCTCTTAACTTTATATTATTATATTCTCTTAGTTGTATATTATTGTAGCCTCTTAACTTTATATTATTATATTCTCTTAGTTGTATATTATTGTAGCCTCTTAACTTTATATTATTATATCCTCTTAGTTGTATATTATTGTAGCCTCTTAACTTTATATTATTATATTCTCTTAGTTGTATATTATTGTAGCCTCTTAACTTTATATTATTATATCCTCTTAGTTGTATATTATTGTAGCCTCTTAACTTTATATTATTATATTCTCTTAGTTGTATATTATTGTAACCTCTTAACTTTATATTATTATATCCTCTTAATTGTATATTATTGTAGCCTCTTAACTTTATATTATTATATTCTTTTAGATGTATATTATTAGACCCTCTTAAATGTATATTATTATATCTTCTAAACTGTGTATTATTATGTCCTCTTAACTTTATATTATTATAGCATATTCTCCCTTTGGTTAATATACCTTATTATTATATTATATTCTTATATTATTATATCCTCTAAACTGTGTTTTATTATCTCCTCTTAACTGTGTATTATTATATTATTATATCCTTTTAGCTTTATATTATTATAGCTTCTCTGCCCCTGGTTAATATACCTTCTTATTATGATTATTTCCAATTATTTTAAATTTTTACTTCTGTTTCAGGCTTCAGATCTGGACGAGCAGACGCTGCACGGTAAGGAAGTCTGGAAATATGTAATTTTTCCTAATATTTGGTTGCTAAATTTTAATTGTTTTAATTGTATTAATATAATTTAGATAAAATATAATTATAATATTACATAAACTTGCGTTTGGTAAAAATAATTGCTAATATCGAGTTTAGTTCAGCTTNGAAGTCTGGGAATATGTAATTTTTCCTAATATTTGGTTGCTAAATTTTAATTGTTTTAATTGTATTAATATAATTTAGATAAAATATAATTATAATATTACATAAACTTGCGTTTGGTAAAAATAATTGCTAATATCGAGTTTAGTTCAGCTTTAAAAATTAAAAACAATTTTCTGGCTGACTATTCAGTCAGCAAAAAATAAAGGCCTCTATATTAAGGGCCAGAAAATAAATGCCTCTTATATTAAGGGCCAGAAAATAAGGGACTCTTATATCAAGGGCCAGAAAATAAGGGACTCTCATATCAAGGGCCAGAAATAAGGGCCTCTTATATTCAAGGCCAGAAAATAAGGGACACTTATATCAAGGGCCAGAAAATAAGGGCCTCTTAAAATAAGGGCCAGAAATAAGGGCCTCTTATATTCAAGGCCAGAAAATAAGGGACTCTTATATCAAGGGCCAGAAAATAAGGGCCTCTTATAATAAGGGCCAGAAAATAAGTGCCTCTTATAATAAGGGCCAGAAAATAAGTGCCTCTTATAATAAGGGCCAGAAAATAAGTGCCTCTTATATTAGGAGCCAAAAAATAATCGACTCTTATATTAAGGGCCTGAAAATAAGGGACTCTAAGTTCATACAATATAGAAATATGTGTCATGTTTTGGACAACATTATTTTTTTGCGTGTAGCGCTGCGTAAAGCGTTTGCTCTCAGTTCATGCAGGATGTCATGTTTTGGACAACATTATTTTCTTGTGTGTACACTCTCAGTTCATGCAGTGTATACAAATGTGTGTCATGTTTTGGACATTATTTTTTTGAGTGTAGCGCTGCGTTAATATTTCGCTCTCAGTTCATGCAGTGTATACAAATGTGTGTCATGTTTTGGACATTATTTTTTTGAGTGTAGCGCTGCGTTAATCTTTCGCTCTCAGTTCATACAGTGTATACAAATGTGTGTCATGTTTTGGACATTATTTTTTTGAGTGTAGCGCTGCGTTAATCTTTCGCTCTCAGTTCATGCAGTGTATACAAATGTGTGTCATGTTTTGGACATTATTTTTTTGAGTGTAGCGCTGCGTTAATCTTTCGCTCTCAGTTCATACAGTGTATACAAATGTGTGTCATGTTTTGGACATTATTTTTTTGAGTGTAGCGCTGCGTTAATCTTTCGCTCTCAGTTCATACAATGTATACGTATGTGTGTCATGTTTTGGACATTATTTTTTTGAGTGCAGCGCTGCTTAAAGCGTTCACTCTCAGTTCATACAATGTATACAAATGTGTGTCATGTTTTGCACAACATTATTTTTAGCGCATTTTCTCATTTATGGAAAAAATGCACTATTGTGCTCGCCATGTCCGTCTGTCTATCTGTCTGTCTGTCTGTCTGTCTGTCTGTCTGTCTATCTGTCTGTCTGTCTGTCTGTCTGTCTGTCT
>NW_025941213.1:77652-92994 GCF_000764305.2 Hyalella azteca | reverse complement strand
ACAGGTCAGTCAAGTCGACCTCACAGGTCAGTCAAGTCGACCTTACAGGTCAGTCAAGTCGACCTCACAGGTCAGTCAAATAGACCTTACAGGTCAGTCAAGTCGACCTTATAGGTCAGTCAAGTCGACCTAACAGGTCAGTCAAGTCGACCTCACAGGTCAGTCAAGTCGACCTTACAGGTCAGTCAAGTCGTCCTCACTGGTCAGCCAAGTCGACCTCACTGGTCAGTCAAGTCGACCTCACTGGTCAGTCAAGTCGACCTAACAGGTCAGTCAAGTCGACCTCACAGGTCAGTCAGGTCTACTTCACTGGTCAGTGAAGTCATAGGTAAAGCTTATTAGTGACGTATTAATGATGTATTAATTATTTATTGATAATGTATTAATTATGTATCAATTATGTATTAATGATGTATTAATTACGTACTAATGATGAATTACTGATGTATTAATTATGCATTAATGACGTAATAATGACGTATTAATGATGTATTAACCATGTATTATTAATAAAGTAATTACGTATTAACGATGTATTATTATTGAATTAATGACGTATCGATGACGTATTAATTACGAATTAATGACGTATTAATGCCGTATTAATGACATATTAATGACGTGTTATTAACGTATTAATAACGTATTAATGACGTATTAATAACGTATTATTAACGTATTAACGCTGCACACGGTGCACGTCAGACGGGCGCGTGACGTGGGACACATACGTCCTGCTGGCCGCGTCCTTCTTGGACGAGGACGACGAGGAGACGATCGTGGCAGAGCTGAAGGAGGCCTTCAGGATGTACGATAAGGAAGGTAGGAGGCCTTCAGGATGTACGACAAGGAAGGTAGGAGGCCTTCAGGATGTACGATAAGGAAGGTAGGAGGTCTTCATGTACGATAAGGAAGGTAGGAGGCCTTCAGGATGTACGATAAGGAAGGTAGGAGGCCTTCAGGATGTACGATAAGGAAGGTAGGAGGAGGAAGGTACTAGAGATAAAAGATAATTTCTTATACGTTATATATGTTTCATATATAATATTTATATGAAAATATAAATATTTCATATATATATTAACCTTCCAATATACCACTGAACGAGCAACACTCTACAGATACCGTTGAATTTTTTTTTTTCAATATAATTAATTGAGATAACATGGAAGAATCATGTTTATTCACATTCAAACTCTTCCACAAGTATTACATTTTCGTCTTTCACACGTAGGAAATTACCAAAATTCGAACGCATTGTTACTTCCACACCTCCATTTGACCTTCCTTATATAGATTTATACCGCAGCTGTTTATATATATAATATAAGGCGGTATAGATTATAATATTATAATATTTGACCTTCCTTATATAGATTTATACCGCAGCTGCTTATATATATAATATAAGGCGGTATAGATTATAATATTATAATATTTGACATTCCTTATATAGATTTATACCGCAGCCAACCTACACCTCATTCAAGGAATGTATAAGAATGATATGTATATATGTATATAATATGTATATAAATGCTTTATGTATATAAAAGTACATAAAGCATGAGTGAGATGGCCCAAACATAATGACCTAAACGTGAAGACCTATAAGGTCGTTTAAATAACATATGTTTATATATATTAGATATATAAGATATGAGACAAGATATAATANGATCTCTGAATACTCACAGTGCAGGTCGACCGACATATAAGAAATTATCTTTTATTTACTTTATACTAAATTATATAAATTAAATTATTTTATAAAATTATTTATTATATAATAAATAAAATTCTATTATAATAATGATATGATTATTTACCCTGCAGGTCGCGGCTACATCACGACCAAAGTATATGAAATTATCTTCTATTTACGATATAATAAATTATATTACATTAATTATACCGTGCAGGACGCGGCTGCATCACGACCAAAGTATATTAAATCATCTTTAATTTACTATATAATAAATTTTAATAAACTGTTTATTATATAGTAAATAGAATTTTATTATAATACACGACCAAAGTATATAGAATTATCTTTAATTTAATATATAATAAATTATATTACATTAATTATACCGTGCAGGACGTGGCTACATCACGACCAAAGTGTATTAAATCATCTTCTATTCACCATATAATAAATTATATAAATTGAGTTAATTTTGAAAATTATGTATTACATGATAAATTAATTATCATATAGTAAATAAAATTCTATCATTTTAATTATATGATTATTTTAATTTCTTTATTTTAATGATTATTTTTTTGATTTTTTTATTATTTTTTTAATGATTATTTTTAATTTTATTATAATAATTATCTGAACCAAAGTATATTAAATCATCTTTAATTTACTATATAATAAATTATATTACATTAATTATACCGTGCAGGACGCGGCTACATCACGACCAAAGTGCTCCGGGAGATCCTGAAGGAGCTGGACAACAAAATAACAGAGAAGGACATGGATGAAATAATAGACGATGTCGACGAGGAGGGCAACGGCAGGATCGACTTTACCAACTTCAAACACCTCATGTTATAGCTGCTCTTATTTGGGGGGTGATGGGGCTAAATAACAGCAGGCACCCCACTGCTTTATTTGGGGTGTGATGGGGCTAAATAACAGCAACACCTCATGTTATAGCTACTCTTATTTGGGGGTGATGGGGCTAAATAACAGCAAACACTTTATGTTATAGCTGCTCTTATTTGGGGTGTGATGGGGCTAAATAACAGCAAGCACCTCATGTTATAGCTGCTCTTTTGAGGGTGATGGGCTAAATAATAGCAGACATCTCATGTTATAGCTTCTCTTATTTGGGGCGTGATGGGGCTAAATAACAGCAATCTCTTTATGTTATAGCTGCTCTTATTTGGGGTGTGATGGGGCTAAATAACAGCAGGCACCCCATTGCTTTATTTGGGGCGTGATGGGGCTAAATAACAGCAATCTCTTTATGTTATAGCTGCTCTTATTTGGGGTGTGATGGGGCTAAATAACAGCAGGCACCCCACTGCTTTATTTGGGGTGTGATGGGGCTAAATAGCAGCAACACATCATGTTATACCTGCTCTTATTTGGGGGTGTGATGGGGCTAAATAATAGCAAGCGCCTCATGTTATGGTTGCTCTTATTTCAGAATGGTACTAAATAAATTAAAACTAAAAAATAACAGCAAACACATGTCCCGGCAAAGGTAATGCTGAAGATTCAAAATACCTGCAGAAGTATTTTGTTATTTGAAGAGTTTACGGCCAACAAGAACAGTAATTTTCTGATGTGACAGCTGTTGTTATTACCGCTGTACTTTTGTTAGAATTGGTTATTTTAGAGACGAAGAATGACCAGAAAAGTAGTGCTACATTTTTTTAATCATTGACACTGCCTTCTCAATTGAGGGTTAATAAAAATATCCATATATTACATTTTCATTGAATACCCTGTATTTTTCTTTCTTTTTTACCGTTTATTTGAATGGAAGTGACCATCATCAAACAATTTAAATTGTTACAATTAAAATTCTCATAATATTACGCATTAAAAATGTGTAATGTCAGTTTACAAGTAAGGTCTAACGTCCTATAAATGGAACTGTCTATGATATCATTATTAAATTATATATTAAAATTCTTGAATGCTATCATTTATTTTTTAAGTCCTATAAATGGCATTATCTACGATATCATCATTAAAAATGTTTTAAATTTTTTAGACGTTATCATTTACCTTTAAAAAACAACTGATATGCACGCCATTTCATGGAATTAAAACGGCGTTCTGTTTTTTATTATATAATTTAGAGCCGCCTAAATAATTTAACATTAATATATAATTTATTTATTTATATTTATAATTCAACATACATGCCATTCAACATGACATCACTTTCATTCAACATACATGCCATTCAATATAACATCACTTTCATTCAACATACATGTCATTTAATACAACATCACTTTCATTCAACATACATGTCATTCAACATAACATCACTTTCATTCAACATACATGCCATTCAACATAACATCACTTTTTGGTCATTAAACGTAAACCGTGCAATACATCTTATAGCATCCATCCAACTTACGAACTTGAGCAATAATTCAAATTTCATGAATTTAAACTAAATTATTAGATCAAATAAAACTTAACATTTAAATCTCAGTCGCGACGTATTATGTATTACTGAACCTAGGGGTCAATGAAAACATTAGTTTTCATTAACATTAGTTTTCATTAAAAACATTATTAACATTAGTTTTCACATTAGTTTCATTAACATTAGTTTTCATTGAAAAATTGAAATGAAACATTAGTTTCATATCAATTTTTAATTGCAATAAAAAATTCTTGCCTAGAGCACAAAATGAACCTCATTTATAGCAATTATGACTTCTGGGACGACTATTTTACAATAGAAATCATACTTAATCAATACAAATTTATTAACATCGGATAAGGATTCATTAGATTTCAAAAAAAAAACTTTTTTTGTTCTCTGTGTGAATTCATTATTTTTATTTTAAAATTAATAGTAATTAATTGTGAATTTCTTTCTTCAATCGATACTTTCTTCTGCTTCTCACATAAAGAATAACTCCTTTTCTTCGCATTATGTATAAATAACATTTTAAATTCTTGTTTATATAATTATTAATTTGGCTCTCGATCTTGTATATAACTTATCTAGTCTTGTTTCCGTACATATTCATGCAGGCCTTAATCATTTATCATTTCATTTTAATTCTTATACACACATTTTTTGTTATTATTTATCGCATTCTCCTTTTTCTATATACTGTCAGTATTCACATTAGTATATATTTAGTAAATCATGACACAAAGGATCATTAAGTCCATTAAATGGAGAAAAATATTCTCTCTTTATTTTATACACGATAAAAAACATGAATTTATTTGAATGCCTGAAAATTAGAATTATGAATGATAAAGAAAGAATATGTATAAACAAAATTTAAATGCAGATATAAATTTGCAAGAAATCATCGTAAGACAAGGCAACAAATTTAAAAATTGAAGAATTGTATGAATTAACGTAAAAATTTGATTGTGAATTAATAAAGATAATGATGAAATGATATCTAATGATAAGAAATAACACTGATAGCTAATAAAACTGATAAGAAATAAGGCAAGAAATTCAAAAACTAGAGAATTGCATGAACAAGCATATGAATGAATATAAAAATGTAATTGTGAAGAATAATGATAATGGTGAAATGATATGTAATGATAAGAAATAACACTGATAACGAATAAAACTGATAAGAAATAAGGCAAGAAATTCAAAAACTGAAGAATTGCATGAACAAGCATATGAATGAACATAAAATTGTAATTGTGAAGAATAAAGATAATGATGAAATGATATGTAATGATAAGAAATAACACTGATAACGAATAAAACTGATAAGAAATAAGGCGAGGCCTTGATTTGCAAAATGATTTTTCTTGATATAAAAATTTGGTGAATGAGAAATCTATAACTTTATTTTAGAAGAAATTTTGTACAAAGTCATATGGCAACACTGAACACCATCCGTTTACATTTCGTATGTTTAATAGCCACCGTTTACGATTATTGTACGTTCCATATCCGACAAGCGGAAGATGCAATCCAGCGATCCAGCGATCCAGCGATCTAGCGTCGCTGTTAACGAGGCAATAAAGGTTGGGATTGCAGCAATACATCTGCCTGCTGAGCCATCCAGTATGCAGGGAAATATTATAACATTTATATAATAGAGCATAATATATTACACATCGTATATAACATTACATATATAACACATCATATATGCAACACATCAAATAAATAACACAAAACATATATAACAGATCACATATATAACACATCATATATATAACATTTCACATAAATAATACATCACATATATAACACATTATATATATGACACATCACATATATGACACATTACATATATAGCACATCACATATATGTATAACACATCGCATTATAACATCATACAGATAGAAGGAAAGTTCTTGTGGTGGTTGTCTTATAGCGAAGAAAAATTTTGTTGATTTTTAAACTACGGATTTTAAGAAACTAAAATGGGTTAACGTCCATAACAATTTATAAATCATTTTAATTCAAATAAGAACTCAAGGGAAATGTTAATTTTATTTAAGAAAAATCCGCAAATAAAAATTATTTTTAAGACGTTTTGCCTTAAATCACGAAGCCAAAAATATTCATGTCACGCACATTACTTATGAATAAAGCGTCACCTATAAAGTCTGCTTAGTCTTCTTAGAACCTCGATGTCTACTTAAGTGATGAAACTACTTAGAAGATGAGACTACTTAAGGGATGAAACTACTTAGAAGATGAGCCTACTTAAGGTATGAAACTACTTAAAAGATGAGTGTACTTAACGGATGAAACTACTTAGAAGATGAGCCTACTTAAGGGATAAAACTACTTAGAAGATGAGCCTACTTAAGGGATAAAACTACTTAGAAGATGAGCCTACTTAAGGGATAAAACTACTTAGCAGGGATGCAACTACTTAGAACTTAGATGATGAGCCTACTTAAGGGATGAGACTACGTAGAATATGAGCCTCCTTAAGGGGTGCAACTACTTAGAAGATGAGCCTACTTAAGGGATGAAACTACTTAGAAGATGAGCCTACTTAAGGGATGAAACTACTTAGAAGATGAGCCTACTTAAGGAATACAACTACTTATAAGATGAGGCTACTTAACTACTTTGAAGATGAGTGTACCTAGAAGATGTGACTTCTCAAAAGAATACTTTGACAGAACTAAAATAATAATCTATGCTATTTTTGAACAAATAAGAAAACTTCCACAATATTCTTCACGTGTTCAGTTCAATAAAGGATTTCAGCGGCAAAAGAATCCTATTTACTGGCGCGAGATAAAGTTTGAGATCGCACCATCTGTCTCAGTTTATCCTTGCCGGCAACCGCTGGATATTTCACTTTTCCGTTCAATATCATTACTTTAATACTTGATACATGATTTTCTATCAACTTAAACACACCAAAAATAATTTTTCTTTCACACAAATCACTTTTTATTTTTTAAGTAAGCAGGAATAACGAGAATTAATAAATTGAATTTAGAAATAATCCTCGGGACCGACGTCTGGCATCCTATCGACCTGTTGCCGCCGACTAGGACTGCCTACAGGATAGGATCGTAACTGGACCAGCACTCCTTAAGGATAGGATCGTAACTGGACCAGCACTGCTGGACTCCTTAATCCAGGATAAATGGATTCCTGAGTCTATTTAGAGATCTCGAAGCTCCTATAGGAACTCCGGTGGGACCAAACTAGGAGTGAGTTTGACCTTTGATCTCTCTGCTTACTGACCTTATATCATCGTCTCGTGATTGCAGGAATTTAAAAGTAAAGAAAATAGCCAAAAAGCTCACCATTTCTTTTAAGAGAATCTTCTCTTATAAGAAAAGTAAAGAAAATAGCCAAAAAGTTCACCATTTCTTATAAGAGAATCTTCTCTTATAAGAAAAGTAAAAGAAAAGTAAAGAAAATAGCCTAAAAGTTCACCATTTTTTTAAGAGAATCTTCTCTTATAAAAAAAGTATAGAAAATAGCCAAAAAGTTCAACATTTCTTATAAGAGAATCTTCTCTTATAAGAAAAGTTAAAAAAATAGCCAAAAAGTTCACCATTTCTTATAAGAGAATCTTCTCTTATAAGAAAAGTAAAAGAAAAGTAAAGAAAATAGCCAAAAAGTTCACCATTTCTTTTAAGAGAATCTTCTCTTATAAGAAAAGTATAAGAAAAGTAAAAAAAATAGCCAAAAAGTTCACCATTTTTTAAGAGAATCTTCTCTTATAAGAAATGGTGAACTTTTTGGTTGACCTCAAAGAACACGTGATTTATTTTTCTATGAATCATGCATTGATAACTATGAATTTTACAGAATTCCTTGTATTCAAATTATTCAGCAGCACAGCTGGATTACGCATGCATTTTTCATGAAGTCGGCTGAACATAAAATGAATAACCTCGCATCGTCTGCCTTTTCTATGGTTTAATGCTATAAATTATGAATAAATGTACATCTAAACAAATAACGGGAAATTTAAGTTAACGGGAATTTCAAAAAATTTAATTTTTTATTAAAATAAAACACATTTATACACTGTCAAGAAGAAATACAAATGCACTTGTACTATTTTAAGCTAAAGTAGCACAAAGCCGATTTTTTTGACATAATATTTTTTTTAATATGTTCAAAGAGATTTAATTTTATTCAATGACAGGAAATTTATAGTGGCTATTGTTGGCCTATAAATTTGGTTTTATATTAAAATGTTTCTCTACCTTTGAAACGAGAGAAGAATTTCATCTAATTTATCTTTAGAATAATTAAACGTTGTTGTTTTATTCCCAGCACAAACTACATGAGTACATGACTAATAACGTTATATTTTTACTGAAATTTTAGCTTAAAATTCAAACTCAAACAAAATATGAATATGACTGTATATCATTAACACATACATAAAAATGTTCTAGAAAGTATTTAATCGAACTATTGATTCTTACAATTGAACAAAAAAGTACAGAAATTGTTCCAGAATTGCATAAATGAGTGATGAAATATAGAATCTATCTACTTTTTTTATAATTTGATATAATACAATATAAAATAATAAAATATAATATAATACAATATATTATTTTATAATATAATATGAACAATATAATATAGTATAATATAAAATAATATAATATAATAAATTATAATACTATCAAATTACACTAGTCTACCATATCCTTACGTCATGACCATATAAAATTGTTCAGCCTACAATATTATTACCCCTCCTTCATCCCACGTGCCCTATTATTACCCCACCTTCATCCCACGTGCCCTATTATTACCCCACCTTCATCCCACGTGCCCTATTATTACCCCACCTTCATCCCACGTGCCATATTATTGCCCCACCTTCATCCCACGTGCCATATTATTGCCCCACCTTCATCCCACGTNGCTGAACAGTGCGACGGTGCTGTATCTGAGAGTGATTTCAGGATACTCGGTTCCACTTCTGGCTGCTCGGATTTGAGAATTTTGGAGTTTCTACATATTTTCAAACGAAAACCGTGTCTCAATAATGCGTTTAGTTCATACAATCTGGAAATAGTGAATCGCTAGGCTTTTATATACTTTTTGTGAACCCTAGGACTAAGTTGTTCCAATCGAGTCCTGTTTTTTTCGATATAATGTTGGGTGTTTTTAGGTTTTATGTCTGTCTTTGAATTTTGACTTATAAAGTGATTTTATTCTTTTTTAGTTTAGCCGAACTGATGATGGAGCTGGACTCTGAAACGTTTTCAAAATCGATATGGTGAATTTGCTTGGTGTTTTCTTTGCTATTAAATTCCTTATATTCAAATAACGGTTGTTTACTATATCTTTACGTCATGACCGTATAAAATTGTTCAGCCTACAATATTATTGCCCCACGTTCATCGCACGTGGCAACATTTCTTCGTAAATCAGAATTTTGATGTCCAGAAATAGGGAGCCCTCGGCGACAGCCTGCCGAGCCTGCACTGCAATTCATGTAGGATGCATTTTTATAAACAACTTCTGTATTTTTATAAACAATTTCTGAATGGAATCCAATTTAGCTCCGAAATAGCGAGCTTATTAAAAGAAATGAGGCTTAAAGTTAGCAATACATCTCATTATAAATAAGGACTGCTGTTGCTGATGTTACAGTATATTATTACAGAATATATTAGCACTATAAATACAGTGTATTACATTATATTACTCTACACATTAACACGCAGTCATTAACAGATTCAATGTTTCAATAAATCAAAGTGTTTTTCATGTTATCTTTTAATTTTATTGTTGGAATTGCCATAGATAAAATTTAAAATCAGGTTTAAATCATTTTAGTGAAAGATTCAAAATAGTTTTGATGCCTAGAACAAAGTAAATTTAAATAAGATGTAAAAAATGAACTATTGCTACGAAATAAATGGAGGATAAAGGGTGAGAAAATATTCTAGACACGTATAACGTAAAATGAAGGCCACGTGTAAAATAAATGAACATGACTTTTATATTTGCTGAAATTTCAGGTGTTGAAAAATTGTAATTTAGCATGAAATATTTCGGTATTCAAACAGATAATAAATTATTTCTAATGTTACTTTAAATTAATGAAAATGTCACGTGTACTCGTGTGGCTTGAACATTTAGTTGGCTTGTAAATAATACTAAATAAATTAGAAAATTTTTAAATATAGATTATAATAATATTAAAATAAAAATTACATTATCCCACATTTGCAAAACTTTAAAATTATTTAATAGTTAATGCCACGTGGAGCCAAAATTGTTCACCTGCATCGTGAAAATGTTGGCAAAAATCAAATAAGAAAAAGCGAAACTTTTACGAGACAAAAATCTCTCAATGGATATCGTACAAATTTTCTTGCACAAAGTTTTAACCTATAAATATTTGTTACCATTCTATAAAAACTGCGTGAAGTACCGTTATATTTCGGGAGCAATTAAAATTATTTTATCTAATACTCTACTGAAAAATTCGTTAGCAAAAATATGGTTTACAAAAATTCGTTTGCGCGTTTTCTCATTCCAAAATTTTGAATAAATGATTCAGAAATGATGATTAACGGTTAATTATTATCGATTTTTAAATAACTCGTGCATGATTTTATAATAAAAGATTTGCTAACTTGAAAAATTGACTTGTGCTATCCATGACAATTTATATGATTGTTTTATAGCAATGATTTTGATTACTTGAATATTGACATATTAGTGATATTTAAGCATGTAATTTTAATGAGGGTTAGAGAAGATTACTTTACTCCATCTCTGCGCGATACTATCGCAATACAAACAAAATTATCGAAAATCTTCTAAACCATTTAAATGCTTTCTCTAAAATTTGATAATTTTTGCAATTTTTACAAATAACAGACAATTTCCTAATTTTTTAGTGATAATTTTGTGAATAAAAGTTTTGTATTACTTTTAATGATAATAATTCTTCTGACGATTGCAGTAAATGAAATGTTTGTTTTAGTATCCGTAGACTTTAAAAATGCAAACTTTCTCACATTTTTCTGTTTTTACTATAATATTTAAATAAAATTGATTTATTATTGAAATGATTACCGATAAAATTATACTTTTATTGAAAATTAATGATGAAATTCTCATTTTTATTTAAAATTTTGCCCAATAGCAGCCTAATTTCATCACAGAAAACCCGACGATGGAACCTGCAAACATTTTACTTCATTCAACAAATCCCCCGAGAAAATATTTTCTCTAAATCCAGTGCTGAGACCCGAGCGTCTGAGTGCTCCACCATCATTATTTTCCACTGTCATGTAAAGTATTATTACATGTAAAGTATTATTTACTTATAAAGTATTACCACATGTAAGGTATTATTTACATGTAAGGTATCATTGCATGTAAAGTATTATTTGCATATAAAGTATTTGATAATTATTTAGCGTTAAATGGATAGGGCAAGTATCAACATGGAATAATATTTTGTTTTCTACCATTTCGTGAGTGAATTTTGTTTATGTATTTTGTGTTTTTGTATTTTGAATCATACAATTGATATACAATTAATATAATTTGTTAACACACGTGCGATCGATGACCAGAGAATTCGTTGATTTATATTATCAGTGAATGGAACTTTTCTTCAGTTGAACGGTAGACCAAAAGGCAAGTTTCAGGAAGTAATTCTTATTTATTAACGACGTTTCGAATGCAACAAACATTCATTTTCAAGTTAAAGAAGCATTAAACATTGATAGCCCTAACATGAACAAATATTGCGTTATTACATGTAAAGTATTATTTACATGTAAGTATTATTACGTGTGAAATATTATTTACCTGGAAAGTAATATTACATGTAAAGTATTGTTATATGTAAAGTATTATTTCCATGGAAAGTATTATTACATGTAAAGTATTATTTACATGTAAGTATTATTACGTGTGAAATATTATTTACCTGGAAAGTAATATTACATGTAAAGTATTATTTACATGTAAAGTATTTAATAATTTAACGTTACATTTATTGGCAAGTATCAACGTGGACGAATGTTTGTTCACCGCACTTTCATGAATGAATTTTGTTTATGTATTCATGATGTTTCGCAGTGCCCATGATTCATGACAATAGCATATTCATCTATTTTAGTGTTAATTTAATTATAGCAGTTAATTCGTTGTTCATTTCTGTAAAATAAAATTTTTTCTCTTTTTCAGATCCTTTCACGTCATTGTTTTAGTATTGAAATCGGTAATTAATCAGGATATACTTTACTTTCTGTAATTATTTGACCGAAAGTAATTATTTATATCCAGTTACTAATATCGAAATTGTTCTTGAAAAAACACTCATAATTTAAGTGGCTCACTTGACCGATCTGAAATATAATTTGTGAAACAATCTAAACAACGGATAACATTTGAAAAGACTTTGAATTTATGTGAAGACAATCAACAATATAATCAAAATAAGTTGCCTTCCACAAGTTATAAATCCAGCGGAATATCCAACATAATCGATCAGAATATCAATTCAATCTCTAAAATTTTCCACAAAATTATAGCCTCATTGGTTATCGTCTTACGATTCCAATTCCATTTAATATTCAATTCCTTTAAAAGTGCCATTCAGTTTAATTAGCTTGCAATTTCAAACTGAAAGAAGTTCTAATTCTGCTGGAAACAATGTCGTCGTCCAAATCTGATTTTAAATTACACGGTCTTAAGTCAAACGATGAAGTGCAAGGCTTTTCAGTCGGCGAGATGAAATCAAAGTCAAATGCAAACCTTTTTTCTGACTCCAGCCAAAATTCTATAAGTTCGAGCATCATGAAATGTAGAGGCAGATTGACGAGAATGGTGAGCGTTGATATGGATCGAGGCGAGAGTCTTCATCAACAACAGTTGAATCTGCAACTTCTATGTCAACAAAAGAGCCATCAGCTTTCACATAGTCAAAGCCTTCAGTCCCAAGGGACCCAAAGTCAACCAGAACAAGTCTTCCGTTTGGAGAAACACGCATCGAAGTCATCATCTAAAGTTGACGCCTCGGCACAAGCTTCCAAGTCTGAAGTAACTTTGCTAGCCATCGCTGCTGGCTATGGTAAGTTTCACCGACAACTCTCCCCGAGCAACGCTAGTGACCAAAATCCTTTGAATTACACCACGATTTCGAAATTAGGTGATAATGCGACACAAGAAAGGGCTTACCATTGCCATCAGCGGTCCCATTCCAGCCACCATTATCAGTCTCAAGGAGGTTATCATGGAAGCAAACGAAGATACTCCCACAACAGAAGAAACCTTTCAGCGGAAGGTTGGCTGCGAGTGCAAACTTTCCAGCAAACTCATTCTGCCTCGAGTGCTTTAGGAGTGGCACAAAGGAGCCTGAGACTTTCAGCTGACAGTGCCAGAAGAGGAGGAAGTGGCACTCGAGTCTCCACTCAGAAGCATTCAAGGAGTGCCAGTTGTCTGCCACTCTCGAGATTCAGAGGTTCTAGCCGATCTCGAGAGGACCCTAACCACCTCTCCCACCCCTCATCCAGTGAGTTCCTCAGCCCACAGCGATCATTCGATCGTCTCTCATTGAGTCCAAAGAAAAGTTTTGAAAGAAATGATCTTTGTCCTTTGGAAATGGTGCCGTGTTCACGGCACAGAACTCCGGAACGACGTTGCGACAAATGCGCGGTCCTGAGATCAACAGGTTCATCTTACGAGAGCCGGGATCAGTCTTCGGTCCAATCTCCTTCCGAAGGAACTTCTGGATCCAACACTGGGACTTCAACGTCACCATCTACATGCACGAGTGACGTTCGTAGCAGACGCTCCCAGTTCCGCAGGGCTATCTCCTTGTTTTCCCTCAGCTGTGACAAGGAGACCGAGAGGACAAAAGATAAATCGTCCTCCTCGCAGCAGAAGATTCTACGTCCGCCGACCAGACACTTCTACCGGAAAGGGGTGTCCGGTCTCCCTGTAGAGTGCGGAGTGAGAACAATGACCATGGCGTACTGAGACCAGCTGTGAATAGGCTGGCACGGTTGTACGTATACCACGCCTTATGTATTATTATAATAGCTTCTACGTACACGAGAACATTTCAATAAAGTATCAATGTCACTTATTTGCTTAAATCGCAAGTTGACTAAAAATTTAAAAGCAAAGAATAGTCCACAAAAATTCATATCTTTATAGAAAACGTTTTCTATAAAGATATGAATTTTTGTGGACTATTCTTTGCTTTTAAATTTTTAGTCAACATTTCAATAGTACATTTGCAGCAGCCCTATACATAATAGTGCTGCTTTATATATGAAAGGCATACCAAGTATATTCTTATAATAAATTCAATGTACATGAGTTTCAATAGTATATTTGTAGCAGCCCTATACATAATAGTGCTACTTTATATATGAAAGGCATACATGTATATTCTTATAATAGATTCAATGTACATGAGTTTCAATAGTATATTTGTAGCAGCACTATACATAATAGTGCTGCTTTATCTATGAAAGGCATACCATGTATATTCTTATAATAGATTCAATGTACATGAGTTTCAATAGTATATTTGTAGCAGCACTATACATAATAGTGAGCATTATCTATGAAAAGCTTACCATATATATTCTTCTAATAGCTTCTACGTACATGAGAACGTTTCAATACTAAATTTCAGCAGCACTATACATAATAGTGCTGCATAATCTATGAAAAGCTTACCTTATATATTCTTCTAATAGCTTCTATGTACATGAGTTTCGATAGTTAATTTGCTCAGATTGTGCTTTATTTTTAATTAAGTTTATCCAGCAGAAATTAATAGTTATGCGTCATTATCGTATTAAAGGCATTTAGATATGCCTTGTATAATACAGGGTGAACCAGAATTAACTGACCCTTTTAATTTGTTAATAAATAAAAAACTAATGACGTTATGAAGTTGAAACTTGTTTTATTTAAAAGAAGAACATTTTTATGGTAATATCGTATCCTAGTTAAAATATCGTATCCTATTACAATATTTTATTATTGTATTAGTTAAAATATTTATTATGTATTAATAATATGTATTAGTTAAAATATTGTATGTAATATTGTATCCCTCTCTTATACACATCTAGATGTGTATAAGAGACAGAAGTACATGTAGCGGCCTAAGTACACCTAGCAGCCTAAGTACACGTAGCG